>NC_082388.1:22707528-22772528 GCF_031168955.1 Gadus macrocephalus | reverse complement strand
TTCTCAGGGTTTGTTTACCGGCGTTGCTATGGTTTCCGGTCTTGTGTGTTCCAACGGTTTATTAGGTAGGCCTATCTAATAAATCTCTGTCTTATCAATACTTCATTCACTGCCTCTTCCGTGGTCATTACAATATTATGAATAGACTGCGTCGGGTTCTCCGACGTCTCTCCCTCTTCCACAAAAGGTACAGACATGCAATGGTGGTTATCTTGTTGTGGCACGACAAATTCAACAAAACGTGCACAGCGACAGATTTTGATTTGTGGCGCGACTTTTGACGCGACTACGCGTGCCGCTTAGCCGCGATAGCCAATCAGCGTTGAGCTTGACCCGATGTCACTGGCAGAGAGACGGAGGACGCACCGAAGCAGAAAGAAGATGGACGACCAAGTCATCGTTTCAGTGTGTGCTGAAACGATGAGGAGGTGGTGAAACTCACCCAGCTGTGAGCGCCTACGGAGGATGTCATGCACTAGAGTTTAGATTCTCTGCCTGAGCCCGACCTGACCCGGCCGGACCCGCGGGCCAGGTCGGACTGATATTTCCCACCACTATCCTCGGGTCGGGTCGGGACAGAAATCGTCACCTGTTGTAGGTGGGGCAGTTTACGAGGGTTGCCCGCTTAATATGTGGACACACAGATTTCAGGTGTGTGAAACCTCCCAGCGGAAGAACAGCTACTTTCCTTCCCCACCAACAATCCCCAGACCCCATTGTGTTTATTAATATAAGTGAATCCTCGAGATTCTGGCCAGAGTAGAACCTATTGCTAACCTATCTAGAATGAATGTATTAACACAATCCAGAGGTGGTTTGGACATCGGATGCATACCATCTCTTTTACAACCCTTCCCGCCTGTTTGGTCAAACAAGTCCCTCAACAATCTCACAACCGTTTTTTGCGATTTGAACAAAGAATAAAAACACAAGAGAGAACTAGGAAGAAGGAAGGTGTTGAAGACATGAGGGGAACGCGTGTCAGAAGGTGTGGAATGGAATAGAGAGAAATTGAGAGAGAGAGAGAGAGAGAGAGAGAGAGAGAGAGAGAGAGAGAGAGAGAGAGAGAGAGATTGCAAAGAGATGGGTGTGTCCAACAATTGATGGAAATCCTAATTTAAACTTGGGTCGCAAATTTGTGTGTGCTTCAGTCATGACTTTAGATTGTTGAGTAGGCCTAAGGGAAATTATGTGGTGTTTTGAAGCAATTACACATGACTACATGCTGATATGTTTTTTTCTGCTGTATAAACAGATTATTTTATTTCATTTTCAGATTTTGCAGTGTCAAGGGTAAGTTAACTTGGAGCGCTATCTCAATATGTGTGCTTTGGTGTGCAATACATTGTTTATTCTGCATACCATAAAAAAATGGATTTGATGAAAAGGAGTTATGTCATCCCCCTTCAACTGATGATACATTAAATCAAAAGATTTAAAGAATATATACACTTACTTTAAATACTTACTTTATATACACTTATATAAACTTACTTTAAAACATGTTGTGTATGAAAAATGGGTATGGGCAGCAGTTACATTGTAACGCAACTGCTGCCCTTTAAAGAGGAAGCAATGGGTGTAGAAATGTTTGAGTTTTCTGAGTTTGGTTCCAAACATTAATTTGTTAATTTGCTTATTTTTCAGATTGAGGTACGGGACAGACTAGAACCACGATACGGAGTCCAGCGCCTTCACTGAGGGACCATTCTCTTCAGTTTTCTCATATTTTCTTCATGTTACCTTTTTTGTTGTTGCTTCTTTTCGCTCTTTCTCTGCTGTTTCTGTGCTTTCTCCTGCTTTCCTATCCCATGTTCTGTCCTCTCCTCTGTCCCCTTCCCATCTTGCTCTGCTTGGTTCTGCCGCTCTTACTTTCCCTCCTCAAGACTTTTCTACTTTACTCTGTCCTCGGCTCACTCTGATAAGGGTAAAGCCTTGCATTGTATAGCATTCTGTTATAAAACTAAATACAATAAATTGGATAAACATATATTTTCAAAAATAAACCATGTACAGTTTAAACTTTAGACTTTCTCAACAAATAACTTTCTGATAAAAAAACACACAAAAAAATAAGTTCATTTGCGTGGGGAAAATGGATCCTTCAGGTGATGAACCGTATTTCTATGGCTCCAACAACACTCGTTTTCTAGAGCTCTGCTTAACTTTGGCCCCGTTTACACAAGCTTTCTTCAAATCACGATTTGAAAATCTATTGCAATGCAAAGTGAGGTGTTGTCTCCGTGTAAACAGGTGAGAGTGGTTGCACAAGAAATGTAGAAAACCGTTCTCAAAACCACCTGCAGAGTTAGCTTACACTACATTTCTTACGACAACGACTTGCAAAAGCGATAGTAAGTCACCTGCTAAGCTCCAATACGTTACCAGTCATCAACCAATAGAACGCAAAGGGGGTGTCGTATGCAAATGTCTTTGAAACATCGCCATGCTGTGCCTACTGTTTATTTTTACGTTTCCTAGCCCTGGCTGTTCTATTATAAAACACGTCGACTGGTAACCCACGGTGGCTACGTCTCTGCCCATTGTCAGAGACGACGCAGACTCTGGTTGAGGTCCAAACTTTACCCCTGTATGTGAGGACCAATATGAAGCAAGATCTCACGTCCACGGCCCCTATGGGAGCACATTGTGCCCTTTGCGTAAACAGATGAGTTTTTGAATCTAGAAAGAAAAAATCTAGATTAAAAAAAAAAACTGTTGAAGAATCAATGAAGATTTTTTCCCTTGTGTAAACAGGGCCTTTGTTTGTATACAGAAGAGCTTGCATGCTCTCAGATTAGGTTACAATCCCTTTGGTTGTAGCCTTTTCCCTGTCTGGGTGGGTCAAAGAGGCTGACGGCAACGGCAGCACCATGGCCTCCAAATGAAATACAAGATACCGTCTCAGATTCTTCTTAAGGAAATCCCCCCACCAGCCAGGCATGTGCGATTCTCTGCTTTACATACCTAGCAAAATATATTTAGTGAGTTTGCTAACAAAACACCTCAAAAGAAAAACTTGACGTGAGGAATTTGAGTTTATGCCCTGATTTCTTGGCATCTGCATTGTCGGCAGAGCTGTGCTTTGTGTGCGTGCAGAACCAATTTTGTGTTTGTGGTTCCAAGGTTACCTGAAAATTGTCGTGTCAAAGGGGATATTAAACAGATAAACATATATGACTTAACACATTTTGAGAGGGATTGAACATTGCCATTTTTTATGTTTCATAATTCCAATAATTGGGAAAAATAGAAGTTCTTATGTACCTTTGTTGCTCAAGTTCAATGGGATGATTTTATTTTAAACCAAACCCTTAATAAAACTACATTGGATTCATCCCCAATTACTAGGATCTGGAACTGGAAAAGCTTTGTCATTTCTAAAGAAATGTAACGGCTTTCATAAATTGAATGCATTTTCAATAATCTAAGTTCTACCTTAAACACGATGTCTGGACAGTGAATATTTCTACTGCTGTATTGTTGATGTTTCTGACCCTCATGACCTTGGAAGTAACAGAGTAAATATGTTGCCTGTTGCCTCAGCTAGCTATAACCTTCTGGCCGATAAATTCACTCCAAAAGCCTGATTTCTTAGTGTCAGGGTTGACTTTTTATTTTATATTTGGGATAAGGCAGTCTCAGTAATCCCAATAAGTAATAATGCTGATTCTCACAGTTTTTGCAGAAAAACGATTTTGCAGTCACATTGGTCGGCGGACCTCAAGAGTTTATCTTAATATTGCGCCTGAGATGATGCCAATATCCTAATTGACTGTTATCCATGACAGTAGTTACTATTAAGGAATTGAATTGGTCAAATATTAGCATGCTTGGCTGCAATGCCAACTTAAACAAGGGTCGAAAACAGTCCCTTTTTTGTATTCCGGTTGGTATTTTAACAGTCAACTTTGAATACAGATGAAACCCATATGACCTTTATTATGATCATTCTTGACCACAGGGAAAGCTGGAAGATCATGCCATGTCATCATGCCATTAAATGTTAACATGATTCGACATAAGTGTATCTGTCTTAAGAGTGGAGAGCAGTTCACCCTACTGCTCCTGACAGTCATCCAGCACGACACATGGGATTTTACGCTTGTCTTTTGGATTTGACCATCATATAACTATTAGTTACACTGTACGACGCATGGAATGCATGTTTCAGATCATTCCAGACTCTGGTGTCCCGTTGCCGGTCCCAACCCATCCATATATTCTAAATGTCAAATGAGCGGATAGCTAGATGTGCTAGCTAACTCTCAGGAAGCTGTTTATACAGTATTGTATTAAAGGTGCATTCAGTCACAACAAATGATCTTCTAGGACATCTAAAGTTATCTGTTGTTATGATTATCATTATTCCGTTTTGTTTACAAAGTGCCACATGGATGTATTCATGATTTGACGGCTAGCTTCTCCCTAGCGGAACTGGGAACCCTTGAGGTGACGATGGAAGTGTTATCCCTATGGAGGACTAGATGGAGGTCATGATGTTTACCCCTATGTGCCAGTGTGGTTGCTGGACTCCTTTACAGGTTGTTCCTAAGGACTTCAGAACAAAGTGACAGTATAAGAAATGAACTGATTTAACCCCAATGAGCACATATTTGTACCACTGTTGGTGCCTCTAAGAACTGTTACATTGAGAGGTGGTGCAGTACCAGCAAAGTAGTGACGACTGTAGTATTTTTACTAATCAGACTATATATTCTCAATTCGCTGTGTTTAAAAATGGTAATTGAAAATGTTTATAGGAAGTTTATTGAACAATTTGAACTGAATAACAAGTCCGAGATTATTATTATTATCAGGCCTGTTATAATTACCATCGTCATTTGAATTTTGTATTGATTAAAATCAAAAAAACATTTCGCCCTGTTTGGAAATAAAACCTACCATTTCTTTTTGTATTTTGACATGCATTCGTAAAAAACAACAAAAAACCTACAAACATGGAAGCTGTGTCTGAGAACAACACAAAGACATATGGACTATATCCAGCGGTGAGAAAAGGACAGAGTTTTTGAGAAATCACACTCCATCAACAATTATTTGTTGACTATGGAAATGTCATCATTTCTGATGTTCATCATTTTATTCATTGTTCCAATCATGCAATACATATAACTAATGGATAAAAATTGATATGTTATATATATATATATATATATATATATATATATATATATATATATATATATATATATATATATATTGGATATATATAAATATGTATAACTATATATAAATATTTGTAACTATATATATATACATTTATAAAAATATATATAGCTATTTATAAATATATATTAAAATAATAATACTGTTGGTGGACAGGTGCGAAGTCAATTTTTTTTTAATGTATAGATTTTAATGTTATGATAATAGTTGACTTTTTCCTATGTATTGTTGCCAAAATATCATCTACTGTCATGCGTCGCCATGAGAAATGTTTTGTTTTTGTATAACAAGAATGATATCCTGATATTTGTCAAGTATTTCTGAGGAAATTGTAAGTGTTTTATGTGTTATGAAGACATTTTTGACAGTTTTTGTTACTTTTAATGTAATTTGGTTGAGCAGTATTTAGTTTGTTGTTCTGTTACATCAGACGTTACATTGGCGTTTCTATGATGACTCCCTAATGAAAGTGTTTAACGTCTATTTATATAATTGCTTGATAGAGAGAAGACAATGAAAGACTGAAAAAGCCTGTGCAGCATTTCATTGGATGATTAAGAGTTAAAAGTTTTCATTTGAAACTTAAGTGTAATTTAACTAAATTTGTGAATAATATTCCAACTCATTACAATACATTACAATTTCCTTTATTGACAAACATTTTGAGAAGATCTAATAAAGATATTTTACATTGAAAAAGTATTTTTTCAGGATTTATTAATTTGTTTATTTTGAGCAATTACAAATCCCTATTTCTTTGGAGTTGATCTCTGTAAAATAGGGATAACAAAATCATTATCATCTAGTAGAGATGATGGCAATAGGGGATTCAAATAACAATGTTGCGTAATCATGGACATGGCAGATGAACACTGAAGAGGGAAACGGTGCATGTTATGGATAGATTGAAAAACCCAATACACAGACATGAATACTTCAGCAAATGTTGAGGTGTCTGAAAATAAAAAGATAATTAAAGAGTGAAGAGCATCACAGAGAGAGGAAGAAATGTGAAATGGTAAATGGAAAGCTTATACATGCTTAACAATTGCTTGTGCAAGGAGAAAAAATGCTGCACGTAAGTGTTTGAATGGGCTTGACTTGTTGTTTTAGTTGTGTGCATAGGGAAAAAAAAAATATATATATTTTGCTAGTATTCAAAATGGGCATGGGGACAATACCGGTCTGGGATATAAAAGCATCAGAATTGTTTCTCCTGGTTTCACTATAACATCTGAGTATAATTTATCCAAAATTAGATTTAAACGCTCTGCTGAAGAGAGCTGTTATTGTCAGCCACGAGTGTCGAATTTCAACAATGGTATTACAGCACTTTCACCATTTAGAAAGAATGTGCGTCTGTCAGTAAGGAATCTGTGCATCTAATCATGCTCCTTTATCACAAGACATTCCTTTTAGACTACAAGATGTGCTGTGAATTCATCTGTGCTTCTATTGAGGTTACTACTCTGGGGGTCGTTGAAGTCTTATGTAAGGAGACAAAGAATCGCTTTCTCTGCTCATTCAAACAAAGATATGGCTTCATCCGACCCATAGATGGCGCTGTGCCAATTGTTTTAGTGTTTAACCGATGGGGTTGCAGCTTTTCACTCATCATCTTTGTACAATGGGCCTACAATTCTTTTTTACCCCCTTACCCCTTCAAAACAAGGGGGAGGGGTAAGGGGAAGGGGTAAGGGGTAGAAATGGGATTTGGCCTAAAGTGATCTATAGGGACGCGGTGGAGGGAAACGCGGCATGAGTGCAAAACATACAAAACATGCGGGAAGTCATCTGAGGTGTGTCGATTGGTGCTCCCAGCACCGTTTCAGGGGCGGCTTAGGTACATGGGTTTCACTGAACCCCCTAGTGGCCGTAACCAAAACTACATGTAGGTATTAAAACATTCTTCATAATAACACACAATATGTTGTCACCGCTTTGAAGAAGGCTTTTTGGCACGATCAAACAACAGATAAATGCTGTGTTTTGTTGGAAGACCGACAACACACCAGCTATTATGAAACGAGAACAAAACAGCCAGGGCAGAGAATGAGTCAAGCAGCCCTTGGGAGAATACCACTGCAATCAGTAACGTCATCATTGCTTCCAGCAGCGCTGAAGACGCACCTGCTGCCCTGGATGGTGTCTCTGTGAACCCTCAACCCTACAGTTCACACGATGTGGAGCCCCAAGGCATAAGCACTATTTGAAGAGTACGGAATGCATCATTGACACTCCTCCACATATGACTCAAGGCTGGACGTCTGTGGGCAAACAGTTGACCTTCCCCCTGATCCACCATAATTTCCACTGGAACCGGTTCACTGTTCCTGCAAAAAGAAGCAGTGTGAGCAAATGCTACAAAACAGCCTGCCTATATGAGCAGAACTATTTAAACACCACATACCTAGTAATGAAAATACATTTAGTTCAAAATCTTCAATCAGAAAAGTCTTCAATCCACTAATTGAGCAATTAAGTCACCTTATTAACCAATCTCCAATGAAGACTACCTCATTGGCAACATTCTGAATATGGACCTTTCCTGGAAAACATTCTCAGCAGCTATGTCATAATCAAAGCAAACTTGAAATGAGAATGTACGTTTAAAGATTAACAAAATGGGATATGGTGACATTTCAATAGAAATGTACCAAAAATGTTCCTCCCAAAAAATGTATAGATATAACTAGAATTTGTTTCATCCTAACGAACTGCGAGTGTGTGGTTGCTAAAATGCAGCACGTCAGCGCTAACGTCAACGCTTACGTCACAGCTAACGTCACAGCTAACGTCAGGGCTAACGTCAGCGCCAACGTCAATGCTAGCGTCACCACTGCCTGAACGTCGTCAAAAGTAGTCAAATTCGGCAGGAAAAAAACGCCCAATCTGGCAGCACTGCATGCACATCCTCCGCACTCTAACCTCAGCGTAAATGAATGAGAACAACTGAAAACGAAGCCAATATGGAACTTAAACTGTGATTCTGAAAAAAGTTTAAAGGTAATCGAAATTCGGTTTTCCAGATTATTTGAACGGTTAGTGTTGAAAAGGTTAATGTTGAAAATTGACCAAGTTACGATGTCTGAAGTAGTTGAAGTGTCAGGCTACGTTTACACGATGACGGTCTGACCAGAAGACGCAAAAGTGGAGTCGCGTCTTCACTTTTTATTCCGCGTTTAGACAAGCGTTTTCGGGAGGAAATCTGCGTGCATACGGTGACGGAAAAGTGTGTGGAATTTGATTGGGTATGCATGCCAGGCGGCTAGGTGGTGCTGTGATACACTATCACACAACACCGCCATGTCTCAGCGCATGCGTAGAATCTTCCTTCTTCTCTTATCCGTGCCGCAAAAACCAAAAAGATCCTTCTCTGTTCAGTAACACTATCTGTACATATCCTGTACATTTCGTGGAAAGACTTCTGTACGCTTGTTAGAGCTGCCAGATCAGCTTGAAGGTCAGACGCATGGAAATAATCTAACATCTTTGTTTATTTCCATGTACTGGCACATGTATGTGCCATAAACGCGTCCGCGACGTGAGCAGATCTGAGCAGTGTTTTGCGTCTTGGCAGTGTAGACGGAAACGCTACGGCGGAGCGTATTCAACTTTTCCACTCTGGAGGGTGGTTTCCGATTTATGCGTTTTCATGCCCTAAAAACACCGTCACCGTCTAAACGAAAGGCACTTCCGATCAAATATTTTGTCGTTTTCACCCGCAAGCGTCCTCGAGTAAACGGGGCCTCAGAGAAGACCACTTAAGTCAAACTCCCCCCTCCCCCCCTCTTAAGTCAATGGGCGGACCCCACTCATTCCTTATTGGTGGGCTTACAAATTTGCGGAACCAGTGGTTGTAGTTCTCGGCCCCTCTAGCAGGAAAGCAAATTTCTACTGACATGACATCAAACACGTCATTCGGCGTCAGGTCAGGAGAAATGTAAGGAGGCCAGTTTTTTTATATTATAATAGCGATTTTATAATGATAAAACACTGTTTTCGGTGTACCACGCTGTATCGGTGAAGTATCCCTTTAAAGAGCTGGACGTTTTGATAGTCAAACGGTTTCTGTAGCTGAAGGTATGCAGAAGCAATTAACTGCCCAAAAAACAGGCAAACATAATAAAGAAAACTTATGAAGAACAGTAGATGTGCTTGCAGTAGCATCCACACAAATTATGAACAGTTGGAGTCATGACCAAGCAGGTATTTCCTGCTACACAGGTAAGACCCTTTAAGTAGCTATAAAGGATTTACTGCACACGTACGGTTCAGCTTTTTGGTCTCACCACAGAGATGAAGGACGCTTCAGCTGCGAGGTCCGTAAGCTAAATTATAACCTACCTTGTCATAACTAACATATATACTGTATATCATTTGATCTTTTTACTGTTATCTTTTTGAGTCATTTGGTGTTATAGTATTCCAATTATATTTTTATTTAAGTTATCTTTCACCTCGCACTAAGGGTATTTTATGTTTGCTTTAGCTTTCTGCTAAATCTTAAATACATTGCACTTTCTAAAAAGCTTTTTTTTAACTTTGCCTTTATTTTCTATTTTATTCCTAAAATGCCTTTTTAACTTTCCCATTATTTTCTATTTTTACCAGAAAGATACATGATCTGATACCAGAGAGAAAGGATAAGGGTTTGAGACCCAAGTTCTGTCTGGGTTAGAGTCCTAGAATCTGGGTTGGAGTCCCAGAGAAAGGACCAAGTTCCTTTAGGTCGGGTTGGAGTCCCAGAGCTGAGTTCTGTCTGGGTTAGAGTCCCGACGTCTGTCTGGGTTGGAGTCCCGACGTCTGTCTGGGTTGGAGTCCCAGAATAAGGCCTTTGCTAAATGATTAGAGTTCCGACGTGTGTCTGGGTTAGAGTCCTAGAATCTGGGTTAGTGTCTTAGAATAGAGTCCTAGCCTAGAATAGAAATTGACTAGAATTCGGGTTGGAGTCCCTGAGAAAGTACCAAGTTCCTTTAGGTCGGGTTGGAGTCCCGACGTGGGTACCAGAGAGACTGTTGATCTGATCTAAATGCATTGCACTTTCTATTTTACTCATTTCTTTGCCTATGTTTTCTTTTACTTATCTATTATTTTATTTTATTGTATGACAATGTTTATATGTGAAGCACTTTGAGTCTGCCTTGTGTATGAAAAGTGCTATATAAATAAAGTTGCCTTGCCTTGCCTAACCTAGACAGGTTTATAGTAATTCCTGTTATTTCCTCACAGGCACTTAACTTACACTTTGTCCGTCTCCTTTTCACAGAGAAGTGGTGGACACTCCCAACTATCCGAGAAAAGCTTTCCTAAAGACAACCTTCAAGTGTCTCCTGCTTCTCAGTCTGCTGACCATTCCAATCGGCTTCATATTGGTCCCATTTCCATCCCCTCTATCGAGATATCAGATGTACAAGAGATCTGCTGATGGACCTGCCAAGTTTCAAAAGGCCCTCCCCCTTCATCGGAATGACCCGTTGCGCCTCTCCACTCAGCACAACATGATTTATCCGGGGAACTACCATTTTATCCTGGACGACACCGAGCTGTGTAGGTCCATCCATCCGTACCTGGTTCTGATTGTTCCAGTGGCCCCCGGCAACTGGAAAGCCCGCGACGCCATCCGTAGAACATGGGGCAACGAGACTCACATCCAAGGGGAGCTCATCCAGACAGTCTTCCTCCTGGGCGTACCCAATAGTGGCAACATCGAAGTCCTGCAGCGGAACGTACGCACGGAGAACCGGCTGTACCACGACCTGATCCAGAGCGACTTCATAGACAGCTACCACAATCTGACCATCAAGACCATGGTGATTATGGACTGGCTGGCCTCCCGGTGCCCTATGGTGCCCTACGCCATGAAGATCGACTCAGACATGTTCCTGAATGTGGAGAACCTTGTGAGCATGTTAAAGACCCCCGGCACCCCTTCGACGATATACATTACCGGCAGGCTCAAGAATGAAAGTCCTGTTGTACGTGAAAAGGACAGCCAGTGGTACGTGTCTGAGGATAGCTACCGTGAGAACGAGTTTCCAACCTACGCCGTGGGTATGGGCTACATCTTCTCCCTTGATATGCCCAGAAGGCTTGTGGAGATCTCTAAAACGGTCACTCCCTTTTACGTGGAAGATGCCTATATTGGAGTGTGCATGAAAACATTAGGAATCGACTTCACTCCGCCCCCAGAACGCAATCACTTCAGACTCTACATGTTTGAATTCAATCGTTGTCATTTGGCCGAATCCATCTGTGCCATCCTCAAAACTCCAGCACAACTGGTAGACTACTGGACATTATTAAAGGGGCCTGGCCCGGCCTGTTAGGACATGAACACCTACATGGCTGTTTGGTGGATTAGTTAAACAGACGTGGAACTTGACTTATAATAACTTACATACAACAATAAATAATCACTTAGTTAATGCTAAACTATATTCTTTGGATTAAACGTATGACTTTCCCGGATGTATTGGCTATCATAAAATTTAAAAAGTATATTTGTGTATCAAACATTATTTTATTTATAAATATGTAACTTTTAAGTCAGGAGATGAGCAAGCTGTGGTATCTTATCTGCGACATCTATCCTTTAACGACTTCTTAACATTGGGTCAGCCTTGGTTGACGTAGCATTCGAGAAATGCAGCCAATGAACATTGCAGTCCAGGCATTGTGACAATAGATGTATTGATGCAGCGTCATAGATGTCTTCCATGGATTTCATGTGACCATTATGAACCATTCTGCCCTGCAAAGGCGAACCGCGGTATCAGCATCAACAGCGACACTGAGAAAACTAGTCTTATCGTTCTTTGGCGTACAACAAATAGTGTTATAGTGATTTTTATGAACAATGATTCAATGACGAATTTGATCATTGCATATTCTAATTTTTTCGACATATGACCCCAAATGAACAGATTCTGTACCCTGCCTTTGTATTAATATTAATGTCGGTTTTAGGCAATACCAGTGAAAGAGCAAAGTATAGTAAGTAGTGTTTCAATTCGGAACCTTTTCCAACATTAAGAAAGCATTTTTCAAATATGTGTGTATATGATTCATAATATATATTTTGGATGTCTTTATGTTTAGATAATGAGATTAAAAATAAATCAGAAAAACAACCAGAAGTTTTATTTTGCTGGAAAATTCACTTAAAATAAATTAAACAAAGACAGTAGTAACATTTAGTAACATCCTCATCATCATTCCATCATTTTGTATAAACAGCATGATCTCTATCTCTTCCTTGGTGACCAGACTGCCAACAGTGGCGGTTCTACGTCCAGTTACGCCCCGGGCGAGGCTCCCTCCGAGATGGGGGGGGGGGGGGGGGGGGTTCTCAACAAGCAGGTGCGCCTGCAGCCAGAGGGTGCGCCAGTCTACCAATTCCCCACACAACGTTATAAGACATCATAGAAAACCGCTTTGCGGCACAAATGTTTATTTTTCTTTTATTGCTCGTGGAGCCCCCCACATATCATGAAAGAATGGTGCTCTGGGCGGCTTCCCGGTTCGCCCGTGCCCAGAACCGCCCCTGACTACAAAGGCAGTATCTGCATCACGGAACTGCAGATACTTTTCAGTTTTCAGGCGGTAATTAACGGTACTATTTGTTTGTACCTCTTAAAATAAAGAGAGAAAGATTTTACACTTAAAAAAAATGTCTGTACAATTTGAGTTATTACTCAATTTTGCCAATTAATATTGTAAGGCGTGGATTATTGGCCAAAATTCATATGTGGCCCCTTGAAAGGGGGATTGAACGGCCGCCCTCAGTAGTCTATGGCTAAACACTCATTCATTTGCAATCAATAATACCTTTTTAATGTAACAAAACTGTCAAGCAGAACCTCTCAAAATACTTAACATGGAGATGAAATAGCCACTGAGAGCCTAACAGGAAAAAAAAATTCTGCAATTTTTATCACGACAATGAAATACATTCCTTCCCATTGACTAAGAATGGTGAAGTGTCTTGTAGCATCCAACCACAGCCAGCCCCCGCATGTGATTAACCAATCAGAGAAGGACAGAGACAGAATAAAACGGCCTGAATAAGAGTTATTTGAGATATTCTTGGCTAGCTGACAGCAGTCTAGAGGATGATGCCTGGGGCGACAGCAATATGGCTCCTGAGGAACCGGCTCTACGACCGAGGAAAGTTAGCCCCGGGCGGGGAACCAGGGAGCTGGTTCCCCGCCGAAGCCTGCAAACAGCAAAAGTAATGTTGCTACGCAAGGGCGTAACCACGCATTCTTTGGGGGGGTCGTGCCCCCCCCAATGTTGAGAAAATACTAACCTGTCCCCCCCAATATACAGCAGGATAAAATGTAAAATATATGTTCTCTTTTTATGAACCCTGTCAATGGATCGGTCTCTTGTTATGTCTTATTTATTTTCAATTTATTCAATTCAATTTTCTTTATTTCGCCATGTACACAGGTACTAGGAATTTTGAATGGTATTCTCCATGCAGGCTGGAGCATTACAAATAGAACATAGAACAGAACAAAGGGACAAGACAGAACAACAATACAAGAAAGTACCAGTATGACCATGGAGGTAGTGCAATAATGGAATTGTTAAATAAGTTAAATAAATAAAGTAAATAAAGTAAAGTGCTGAGAGGAGCCATAAAGCTCATGTGCAAGGGCTGTTTATGAGGGCTATTGCTTGTGGAAAAAAGCTATTGAGGTGACGTGAAGTTTTTGTCATGATGGCCCTATATCGCCGTCCAGAGGGTAGACGGTTAAAGAGGCAGTTGGCAGGATGTGAGGGGTCTGCTGTGATCTTCACAGCTTTCCTGCGGGATCTGGAGCTGTGGAGGTCCTTGATGGAAGGAAGGGGGCAGCCGATGATGCGCTCTGCAGCCCGTACGACTCTTTGGAGCCTGGCCTTAGAGCGGGCAGAGGCAGAGTCATACCAGACCGAGTGTGAGGATGTAAGCACACTCTCAATGATGGCCCTGTAGAACTGCACCAAGATGGGGGGGCTGACCTGAAGTCCTCTCAGCTGCCGAAGGAAGAACAGGCGCTGCTGGCCTTTCTTCACAAGTTGAGTGATGTTATTGTCCCATTTCAGTGTGTTGGTGATGGTTGTGCCTAGGAATTTGAAATGTTCGACTACAGTGACAGATGAGTTGTTGATGACAAGTGGGGGATATGTCTGAACCTTTTTTCGGAAGTCCACAATCATCTCCACTGTCTTTGTTGACGTTGAGCTCTAGGTTGCTGACTGCACACCAGGACTCTAGATGGGCGACGTCCCTCCGGTAGGCAGACTCGTTGTTGTTGCTGATGAGACCTATCAGGGTGGTGTCGTCTGCATACTTGATGGTCTTGACAGACGGGTCACGGGAGGTGCAGTCATTCGTGTAAAGGGAGAAGAGCAGGGGGGACAGCACACAACCCTGGGGGGCACCGGTGTTAACTGTGCGGGGCTGTGATAGATGCGGGCCCAGCCTGACATACTGTCTCCTGTCAGTGAGAAAATCTGTAATCCATAAGCAGGTGTTTCTGAATTGATAGATAGTATTTGCAGGTATTTCCGTTTGTTAAGTGTGTGAATCTCCCCTCCTAATTGTACACTTGTGCGATTTAGTTTGAAACCACCTCGCGACTTTCTGCGTTGTCATGGTTACCCCACACTCTTTCTTCAGTGAGAGCCAAGAAAGTAAAGTTGAGTAATGGAGGATTTGAGGTTACCTAAAAAGCAGAAGAAACTGGACCAACAGCCAAGCATACGCAGTTTTTTTCAGACAGTAAGTAACTTGATACCGAGCTTTGAGCAAGCAAATAAAACGAGTAGCCTCGTAAAAGCAGAATATTAAATATAGCTCATGAAGGTCAGTCGCTGTTCTTTTGATAAAATGACATGGTTACGATGCAGGCAGCACAGAGAGAGAAGGAGAGAGACAGGCATGCTGAAAGCAGTGGCCAGACAGGGACATGCTCTGAACATGCAGGTGATCAGGTGAGTCATTTGAATGTAAGTAACGTTATTTAACGTGTTGGAGAGGAGGTAACGGACAATTTAAGGTTACTTAAAAAGCGGATAAAACTGGACCAGCAGCCGAGCGTACACTATTCCTTTAGATGTGAATTCAAATGGTCAATGTAGTCCTCGAAACTATGTTCTAAATGTCCACATTTTCATATATAAATATAGAATTGTAGGCAATGCACTTAACAAATAATAATAAAAATTTGGACCCCCCCCAATGTCTAAACTATGGTTACGCCCTTGTTGCTACGGCATAGCTATTGGAAACATTGTTATAATTTGAGACTTGTTTAACAATTAGTTCAATTTATGATTATATTATTTGCCACCTAGTCCAAGGCTAACTAAGCAAATGCTACGAAAGAGCCTAATGCCTATATGAGCAGAACTATTTAAACACCACATACCTAGTAATGAAAAGACATTGGGTTAAAAATCTTCAATCAGAAAAATCTTCAATCCACTAATTGAGCAATTAAGTCACCTAATTAACCAAACTCCCATGAAGACCTCCTCATTGGCAACATTCTGCATATGGACCTTTCATGGATTACTTTCTCAGCAGCTCTGTCAAAATCACTGTGAACTTGAAATCAGAATATAGATTTAAAGGAGAAATATTGTGGTGCTTTCCCAACAAGTAAACAACTGCATCCGAATACTCGTACTTGCATACTATATAGTATGCATTTTGTAGTATGCGAAAAATCTAGCGCGTCCGAATACTCAAGTATGCATTCTGTAGTACGGAAGTCGTTTCCGAATGCATACTACCGCCAAAGTGAACCACGGACCACACTACGCTATCCCACAATGCAACCGGAGTCTGGTAACAAACGAAGAAGAGATGGCTGACCCGACACCACCAACAGCGGCTTTTTATTTGTGTGTGTGTGTGTGTGTGTTCAATAAAAAAGGAAAAATTAACTTCAATCGTCTTTTTCACGGAGTAACAAATAACTGTAAATGTATTATTATTATTCCAAAAAAATGACTTACCAAATGTCCACATATATACAACATAACCTGCCGGTAAGTCGCTCTACGAGATGACCGACGACGACGCCTTCTAGCAGAGATATCCATTTCAAGAGCCATTCGCGTAGAAAGAGAATTTTTTTTATTTAATAGCAACGATAACAAGACGGAAAACAGGTACATTTTGCCGCCATCTGGGGGGAGATACGTCATCTCCAAACATCCGGTGGAGTCTCGGCGGCGTTCGGAGGCGTTCTACGCATGTCTGTAGACCGTACTACACAGTCAAGTGTAGTATGGTCAAGTAGTAGACACTAGACAGAAATAGTATGTACTAGGTATTCGGATGCAGCCATAGTATTTGAGTTCCAGAAAACATGTTTCTGAAGCTGTTTGCTGGAAATAGCTTTTAGGAAAAAAATTCTCGCCTACCGCTTCCCCTCTGTTTCAGCCCCTTCAGAATGCGCTGTTTCTGGTGTCTAGCTTTAATGCAAATGAGCTGCTGCCCATTGACAAATTAGCTGTCAGACTGAACCACAGCATGGAGGGGAAGGGATTGTTGCCGTTTGCGGTCTCCTGGAGCTCTATATCTATATCATATAATATAATATAAAAATACTAATAATATGTATGGGTATTTATTAGTGCTGTCAAGCGATTAAAATATTTAAACGCGATTAATCACATTAATGTCATAGTTAACTCGCAATTTTTTTTCTATACTAAATATCCCTTGATTTCATTGTCCCATTAGTTTTTCTCATTTTAATGCTCTTATCAACATGGAGAAGTGCATCGGCTTGCCTTGTGCAAATGTTTTTTTATTGATAACAACATTGCCATATACTGATCAAAACAGAACGATACAAAAAGAAAGCCTAGAGTGCAATTAAACGATGAATATACAAACATACTGCCTTGAACATAGCAGTCAGGCTACTGCTTCTTTGTTTTGAGCCAAATAAAATAAAAATAAAATAATAAAAAATAATAATTGCGTTAATCGCGCGATAAAAAAATTAACGCTGTTAAAATTGGTTTGCGTTAACGCCGTTAATAACATGTTTAACTGACAGCACTAATATTTGTACAATATTATATCTAATATCACGGCCAGAAGCTATGTGCGCCTCGGATGATATTATGAATCATAAAGACTGCGTCTGACATTTCTGGCACTTCCACAACAAGTAAAGACTCGTAGTGGGGGATATCCCGGCCATGGTTGAGAGTATTTGGGGGAATGGAACATTGGCCTTGACTCTCTGAAGTCCATGAACTGCGACATGGAGGAGAAAGGGATTGTACTCCGGGAGCTGAGCTGCCGGACTTCCCGCCTTGCTCCCTACACCGGAGCTGCCGGACTGCCGCCGAGCCCTCCCCCCTGCGGACCTGCCAGCTTCGGCAGCAGTTCAGCTCCCGGAGTACAACCGCCGGAGCAGCCGGAATGCTTCGGCCGCAGTTCAGCTCCCGGAGAACACCGCCGGAGTTGCCGGACTGCCGCCGAAGCTTAGGCGGCGGCCGGGCGGCTTTGACCGGCAGCTCAGGTCCACAAAATCGTAGCTATGCTCTGATGGGATTCTTCAACTGTGCCCCCTTCCTACGTAAGAGCCGCCACCCAGAGAGACACCACGAGAGCCTTGTTCTTCTCCGGGAGGCGGTACTACGCCTCACCCAGCAGGCAGTTCGCAAACCCCCGACCTCCCCCCGACCTCCACGCCCACCAGCCCCCTCACCAAACCTGGTCCGGATGAAGACATGGAGGCCTACCTGGAGGTCTTCTAAAGGACGGTACGTTGGGAGAGCTGGCCGCAGGACCAGTGGGCCCACATCCTGTCCCCCTTCCTCACCATACCCGCACAGCAGACTAGCCAAGATCTGGCACCGGAGCACGCCAGTCAATACCCGGCGTTGAAGCAGGCGATATTGGCATACTATGGCCATAGCCTCGCCGCCAGGGCCCAGCGCTTCCACGAATGACGATTAGACATCCGAGGCGCCGTGTGGACTCAAATCTCCCAGCCTCCTGGATCGGGTTTTAATAGACAATGCCATCCGCCAGCTCCCGCCAGACGCCCGCAGAACCCTTGCCAACAACCACCCCGACACAGTAGACGAGCTGGTCCGGCAACTAGAGAACTGGCAGGTGGCTCAACAGCTGAGTTTCAGCGCCCCGAACCCCTTGAGGCCCGCCGAGACGCGTAGGGACAGACGGGGACTGAATCCCTTGCCCCGATCACCCCCACCGCTGACCCTCTCCCAGGAGACCCGAGAGGATAGACGGTGCTTCAGCTGCGGTCAGAACGGACACCTAGCCCGGCAGTGTCCCGGAAACAGGGACGTATCCATGCCTTTGGCCTTCGCCGACGAGGGACGGTCAGGGCTACGTCTCCTGACCACCTGTTGGGCACATCAGAAGCCCGGGGCCCAAACACTCCCGGTGCGGGTAAGGAGTAAGGACACTCAGGCCTTCCTGGATACCGGCAGTATCGTGACCCTCCTGCGCCCGACCTAGCTGGGGCACGGCGGGGGAGCCCATAGAGGTCGCCTGTGTACACGGGGACACGTATGAGACCTGCCAGGTGGTAGTGCGAAGCCCCCGAGGGGTGTTTACAGCACGGGTCTACAACCGGGGAGCCCAGCTGCGCATATTTCGGCCCGGCGCCCTGGTCCTGGTCCTCATACCAACTGCAGAATGCACGTTTTTGGCCAAGTAGCAGGGGCCCTACGAGGTGGTCGACAGGGTGGGGGAGGTGAACTACAGGGTACGGCATCCCGGGAGACGCAAATCCACCCAACTCTATCACATCAACCTGCTGAAGCAGTGGCAGAGTGGAGCGACCCCACACAGCAAAAACCACAGTGTACATTGTACTCTATGGGTGTACATTTAACACTCACTTCGGGGTATATATATAGGTCCAAGAGTTCAGTGTTCGCTGAACACTGTTAGAAGAGCAAAATATGTACTCCAAATTTAGAGTTACATTTGAACACTTTGAGAGTGCAAATGTACTCTATTAGTGGTACTTTTGGGCACTCATTCAGTGCTTCCTTACACCTGCAGTGTAAACCTAGAACCCCAGAGAGAGAAAATATGTACTCCAAGTCAGTGCTTTGTAGCACTTCGCAGAGCTGATTATTTAATACTTCTAGAGTGAGAATGTACTCTGACTGGTGTACAACCAACACCTTTGAGGTGAATTATCAACACTTCATGAATGAATAGTCTACACATTAGATTCTTGCTGCTGTTGTTGTTACAGTGCATACATATATAATATAGTTAACATTATAGTTAAACTTTCATTATTTTACATCAAGAACCATATTTAGTTTTACATTTATATGATGTAACAAACAACTTGAAAATAAATAAATAAATGTGTCCCCGTCAACCAATTAAAGGGGAATTCCGGTGTAAAACGGATTTGGGATATGTTTTGTATGATAATGAGTTGAAACGTTCGTTTTGGAGCACAAAAAAACGCATATAGACGCTTTCTTCAGTTGGCTGTTTTTAGCCGATTCTATCAAAACGCTATAAACTTGGAACAATGGGGCAGTGGTTATGGTAAAAACTAAATCGCTATTTTAAACCATTTAAAAGGCTAGAAGTAGCCCGACACTTCTTTGGTAGTTCAATAAGGGTATTAACATATAAAACGAGGCATTGAGAACTTTGTAAGTGTACAGATTGTTTATTAAAAAGTACATTTTATACACACAATACCATCAGTAGATCACCCGTCGACGCCATTTTGTTTTCAAGACTCGATAAGTAGATTGGCCAACACAGAGATTGTGACATCCATCAGCAACACACAAGCTCTGGCGGCATGCCATGGGACCTTTAAAAATAAAATAAAAATTATCAGGATACAATTACCCTGTGAAACTTCACTACACGATCCACAGCTTCCCGGATACTGATTTTGACAGCTCCCTTCTTTCCACTTGGAGGTGGTGGCAGGAGGTAGACCAGCAGGAGAAGTGAGGCCATGTCACTATCCCAACCTGAAAAGGGCGAGCACATACTTTTGAGCATGAAATACACCTGATGAAAGCACATGACACAACATAAAAGGTTCAAAAAGTTCTTGTCAATAAATAGTCAGCATCTAAAAAGGTGGCCAAATACAAACAGGTTATTATCATAGGACCCTTTTTTTTTTTTTTTTTTTTAAAAGGGTCCTATGTTCCCCAGTCTCATACAAAGAGGGGAACATAGGACCCGGGGAACATAGGACCCGGGGAACATAGGACCCGGGGAACATAGGACCCGGGGAACATAGACACGCTCCCACTAAATTAAAGCCACGTGCCTCGTTAGCATTAGCTAAAAATGTTAACGAGGCGTTAGCTAAATTGAAGACATGTGCCTCATTAGCATTGGCCATTAAGTTTGACGTTAGCTAAAATCGTTAGCATTTATAAGTTGGTTATCAGATCTAAAAGACGAAGAAATGCTGAATATTCTGCATTCAGGGTTTCTGCAGGTTTGAACAAGTTAAATGTAAGCCTCTAATACCTTCTTAAGACCCATTATGAATACAATTTCTGACCTATATGAAGGACATACGCACAACTAACTATGAAACATAGAAACCCTGTGCATTATTCACTTGGTACTTTTCTTACCTGTTTACATTCCCATGAAGTTCAAAAATGTCTTCGCTCACTCGGAGCAATTCCTTGGCGATATTGATTCGATCCTCTCTAGTCAACCGTCTCTGCCGAAACAGTTTGCTGCGTAGTGTGGAAGAGGACAAACGGTCACATGTCTCTAGATTCAACCAATGAGAAGGCGCAGCGAGCCAATGACGAATCGAAACCTAAACCGACGTGCCGCCGGGATAGTTGGACACTCAACCGTTGTACACTCAGGGAGTCCATCATCCTAAAATAAACACTTAAATTACTCTACACCAGCATTATACCAGAGAATGTCTAATATGAGGAGAACTGGCACTCGCGGGTTAGTTCCGGGTTTCTGGACTGGTTGCAGTAATAATCTTTGACCACGCGGGGCGCTCGTAGGCGAGTCCAGAATGAATGGGAGCCAACGGGGTTTTATCCTCAGAATCCACTTTTCTCACGATGTAATTTTTTGTCAAGTGATTTTAAAGTTGCTATCAAAGTGTGGGGCTAAGATAATAAACTCAGCTGAATATTGCATTTTTTAAGGTCACGTATCTGTTCTAAAAAGGCGTTAAAAAACATGCGATGACGTCACACACTGTAATACTGTCAGAGGTACTACTTTACGGCAGTTTCTAAAGCACTTCCCTTGTCCCGCAACGATAACACCAGCTGTTGGAGGTAAGGCTTTTTTTTGCCCTAGTTACAGAGTTTTAGTGAGCTAATGTAAAAAAAAGAAATGCGCGAATGTTTTACATATGTATGTTACTTACAGAGAGTGTTTTTTCTAATCCTCACTAGTGCCGATGATAAAGCTTTTTTTTTAGTAACGATTATGAGCCATTTCTTTCTCCTAAAATAGAAACCTGGATTAGAATCATAATTTTAAGACTGCATCAATTTAGTTTACATCAGTAAACAATCTGCTAGAGAGCAGTGTTCTGTTGTTCTCCTCATGCCTCTTCCTTTCTTGATCTCTACAGTCGGACCTTGATGCTGTGACAACGGACAAGTCTTCTTCCTCTGTCCTTTTCCCCTGCCTCTGTTCAGTATGTGCAGTGTTGTTAAATCATTTATCTTTTTTTTTATTAGTTACTGTTCTTATTGTGTTCTTGTTAGTGTGATGTTTGAATAAACTTGCCTGTTGCAATGTTGGTATAATGTTTGTATAATTACTGTTATACAACTGTTACTGTTTCAATGTGATCCAGACCATATTTCTCATTTAACAAACATGTGTAGCTGATAATGTGTTGCATGGCAGAGCAATTACGGTATATTCAATGGCTTAAAACAAACCCATCTGTAAAGATCAGTGAATGCATAGAAATCAATGACAAGTGGTGTAGATGTGTTTTCCCTCTGTGCAAGGTCATTAGCCCAAGTCCTACAAAAAAATAACGACTGTAATAGCAGATGTTGAAGTTGTTAAATCGTTAACTAACCATTTGTATGGAACAATCGGTTAAGGTAAGTTAAGTGCTTGAGTCTCGACACTTTAGAGAATGTCTAGCGCGCAACTTGAATAAGCCATGTGCGATATTACCCGGGCTCCAGCGCAACTTTCATTACCAGGTGAAGCCTCAGGTAGCCTAGGACCATTCATACAGGAGCAAGCAAGAACGTTACCTTTTTCTGTCCTTGGTAAACGAAAAGACGGACAATCCGTTTCCAATGTAAGTGCAGTTTATCATTGCACATTTACGAGGCATTTCTTTTTTAAACTATCTTTATTTTCGAAAAATAGACAATGACAGATTAAATGATATTGAGCGGGATATTGACTGTATTATTTAAGGTGGTCATACCGTACCTACCATGTATATAACACATTGAACATTGAACGAAAGAAATGGAAGAAATTCCATTTATGCCCATGTAGCCTACTTTCACCATACTATCTAAAAAATAAAGGACCTGCAGGAAAATATAAATACAGTACTCAAAAATTGAGTTAACACGTTTCTGATTGCTCTTCAGCTTCAGATGCCGTAAGAGGGGTCTCTCTCTGGTCGTAATCAGTCGCAAATCCGTCCCTGACCAATCAGCATTCATTAGCAGAATGCTAGCGTGTATGGCCAACAACGGCCCAAACTGTAAGAAATCGAAAGGACATAAGTACTCACTCATTTGACTTTTGAACCATAATCTATATTGAACTTGCGGAATCTACAATAAAATTTGCGATATTTCAACGACAAGCAGGTGAAAGAGGCATAATTAGCCGTTTAGCCCCATAGACTCCCATTCAATCTGGACTCGCCCGCGATCACCCCTAGTGGGTGTCTCATGGAACTACAACCAAAATCGGTACAATGGGGCGTATAGGGAGTGCCCAGGCTCTTCGTAGACGGGCTCTGATTATACTTAGAGACAACACCCAAGAGTGTTTCTGGTACACGCACCCCAAAAAATGTACTTAGTGCCTATTCAACACCAAAGTGTATAAAATCTACTCTGGTCATGAATACTCTGGGATTTTAACACTTTGCGATTTGCTGTGCACAGTCACCGGCATATTTTAGATGTCTTTATGTGTTCATAGTTTAGATAATGAGATTAAATCGAACACAGAAAACAAATCAGAAGTTTTGTTCTGCTTGAAATTTCACTTCAAATAAATTCATTAGAGATTATGTAGTAACATCCTCATCTTAATTTCCATCATTTTGTATAAAC
Source organism: Gadus macrocephalus (assembly GCF_031168955.1). Lineage (NCBI taxonomy): Eukaryota > Metazoa > Chordata > Actinopteri > Gadiformes > Gadidae > Gadus > Gadus macrocephalus. The sequence continues at coordinate 22,749,026 of NC_082388.1, read as the reverse complement.
AGCCAAATCGCTTTCTTGGTGACATAAATAAACTACCATGGCAGTGTCTGCATCAGGAAACTGCAGAAACTTCAGGTGAAATTTGAAGATTTCTATGCTATTTGTACCTTTGTATCTTTGTTTGTACCTCATTATCTTATAAAGAGAGGAAGTAAATATCTGTCAATTTTGATTTATTACTCAATTTTGCCAATGAATATTGTTTGCCGGGGATTATGGGCGGACAGCAGAGCCATCCGCCCATGTGGACTCCTGACCAAGAAGGTATTTTCTGCTATAGCTAAGTAGCTATAAAGTATTGGCTGCACATTAGATGTGCAGAGCCGTCCGCCCATTGAAGAAAAAAAGAGTAGAAAAAGAGTAATAGTTTAAATAGTTGAACGAATTGAAAAACGCCAAGAGATCATGATGATCATCATGTCGTTAAAGAAATGGACGTTTTGATAGTTGAATGGTTTCTGTAGCTGAAAGTATGCAGGAGCAGTTAACTGCACAAAAAACAGGCAAACGGAATTTAGAACTTTTGAATAACAGTAAATGTGGTTGCAGAAGCAACCACCTGACCAAGCAGGTATTTCCTGCTACACAGGTAAAACCCGTTAAGTAGCTATAAAGGAATGGCTGCCATGTACGGTCAGGCTTTTTGGTCTCATCACAGAGATGAAGGAGGCTTCAGCTGCGAGGTCTGTAAAACTTTCTTATTACCTCCCTGGCAATAAATAATATAAATACTGTATATCATTTGCATCTTTTTACTGTTATCTTTTTGAGTCATTTGGTGCAATAGTATTCCAATTATATTTTTATTTAAGTTAGATTTGGGTCGGCTTAGCTCAGGAGGTAGAGCAGTTGTCTTGCAACCGTAACAGGTTGCTAGTTCAATCCCCAGCTCCTCCTAGCTAGGTGTCGATGTGTCCCTGAGCAAGACACTAAACCCTAACTGCTCCTGACGAGCTGGCTGTCGCCTTGCATGGTTGACTCTGCCGTTGGTGTGTCAATGTGTGTATTAACCGATGTTAGTCCCATTTGGGTAAAAGTGTCTGCCAAATGCCCGAATTGTAATTGTAATCTTTCACCTCGCACTGAGGGTAACCAAGACAGGTTTATATTAATTCCTTTTATTTCCTCACAGGCACATAACTTACACTTTGTCTGTCTCCTTTTTACAGAGAAATTTTGGGCACTCCCATTAATCCGAGAAGAGATTTCCTAAAGACAACCTTCAAGTGTCTCCTGCTTCTCAGTCTGCTGACCATTCCAATCGGCTTCATATTGGTCCCATTTCCATCCCCTCTATCGATATATCAGATGTACAAGAGATCTGCTGATGGACCTGCCAAGTTTCAAAAGGCCCTCCCCCTTCCTCGGAATGACCCGTTGCACCTCTCCACTCAGCACAACATGATTTATCCGGGGAACTACCATTTTATCCTGGACGACACCGAGCTGTGTAGGTCCATCCATCCGTACCTGGTTCTGATTGTTCCCGTGGCCCCCGGCAACTGGAAAGCCCGCGACGCCATCCGTAGAACATGGGGCAACGAGACTCACATCCAAGGGGAGCTCATCCAGACCGTCTTCCTCCTGGGCGTACCTAAAAAAAGTAGCAACATCGAAGTCCTGCAGCGGAACGTACGCACGGAGAACCGGCTGTACCACGACCTGATCCAGAGCGACTTCATAGACAGCTACCACAATCTGACCATCAAGACCATGGTGATGATGGACTGGCTGGCCTCTCGGTGCCCTATGGTGCCCTACGCCATGAAGATCGACTCAGACATGTTCCTGAATGTGGAGAACCTTGTGAGCATGTTAAAGACCCCCGGCACCCCTACCACGATATACATGACCGGCAGGCTCAAATATGAAAGTCCTGTTGTTCGCGAAAAGGACAGCCAGTGGTACGTGTCTGAGGATAGCTACCGTGAGAACGAGTTTCCAACCCACCTCGTGGGCATGGGCTACATCTTCTCCCTTGATATGCCCAGAAGGCTTGTGGAGATCTCTAAAAGGGTCACTCCCTTTTACGTGGAAGATGCCTATATTGGGGTGTGCATGAAAACATTAGGAATCGACTTCACTCCGCCCCCAGAACGCTATCACTTCAGACTCTACATGTATGAATTCAATCATTGTCATTTGGCCAAATCCATCTGTGCCATCCTCCAAACTCCAGAACAACTGATAAAATACTGGACATCATTAAAGGGGCCTGGCCCGGCCTGTTAGGACATGAGCATCTACACGGCCGTTTAGTGGATAAGTTAAACAGACGTAAAACTTGACTTATAATACCTTACAAACAACAATAAATAAATTCTTCACAATAAATAATCACTTAGTTAATGCTAACTATTATTATTTTGATTAAACTCATGACTTTCCCGGATGTAAAGTCACAAATGTTACAACAACTGTTGTTCAAACTGTTGTGCATTTGTTCAAAGATTGTTGGACAACCACTTCAGGAGCTGTATACTTCCACGTATGACAACAGCATACTGAGGTTGGCAAAAAACATCACCTCAAACACTAGTCATGTTTTGTATAGTGAATACAGGTTATTGCCCTCAGGAAGGAGATACGAGGTACCACTTTTCAAGAAGGTTAGACTAAAAAAGTATTTTGTCCATCAATCGACTTTGATGCTAAACCGGAGATAGGCGAAGGACGAAGGACAATGTGCTCTCGACTATCTGTACCCATGTATGTAAATATGTTGTGTTTCAATGTGTCATGTCAATGTGTGTAATTCATGTTTTCTGTTTTTACATGCAACGGCTGCTTGCATGTAAAATGCAAGCAGTGCTGACAAATTTCAGCACTGCTGACGAATAAAGTTCATATCATATCATATATCATGTATTGGCTGTCTTATATTTTAAAAAGTATATTTGTATGTCAAACATTATTTTGTAAATATTTTGTAAATATAATAATAATAATACATTTTATTTCAGCGCGCCTTTCATAGCACTCAAGGTCACCTTACAGGGCAGTGTTTAAAAAAACAAAATCAACAATCATAAAAAACACAGGAACTATGTAACTTTTAAGTCAGGAGATGAGGGAGCTGTGGTATGTAATCTGCAAAATCTATCTTTCAACGGCTCCTTAACATTGGGTCAGCCTTGGTTGACGTAGCATGTGAGAAATAAAGCCAATGACCCTTGCAGTCCAGGCATTGGGAGCATAGATATATTGATGTTGCGGTATTGATGTCTTCCATAGATTCCATAGAACCGTGGTATAAGCATCAACAGCGAGACTGAGAAAACTAGTCTTAAAGTTTTTTGACCGTACAACAAATAGTGTTATGAGTTTTATGATCAATGGTACAATGACGAATTTGATCCCTGCATATTTTCTTATTTTTTTGACATATGACCCCCAACAATCTGATTTTGCGTTATGTCTTCATCTGACTATTAATGTCTGTTTAAGCAATACCAGTAAAAGAGCAAAGTATAGTAAGTAGTGTTTCGATTCCGATATCTTCTCCAACTTTAAGAAAACATTTGTCAAACATGTGTGTATATGTTGAATAATGTATCTTTTGGATGTCTGTTTTAATAGTTTAGAGATAATGAGATTGAAAAGAACACAGAAAACAGAAGTTTTGTTTTGTTGGAAAATTCACTTCAAATAAATTAAACAAAGATTATGTAGTAACATCCTCATCTTCATTTCCATAATTTTGTATAAACAGCCTAATCTCTAGCACTTTCTTGGTGACATAAATAGACTACCAAGGCAGTATCTACATCAGAAAACTTTTCAGACTTTTCAGGCGGAATTTATAGATACTGCTATTTGTACCTTTGTTTGTACCTCTTTGTCTTATAAATAGAGGAAGATGTACACATGAAACAAATATCTTTTAAATATGGAGTTATTACTAAATATTGCCAATGAATATTGTTTGGCGTGGATTATGGGCCAAAATGTATATGTGGCCCGTTGATAGGGGTATTGAACGGCCGCCCTCAGTAGTCTATGGCTAAAAACATATGCAATTGTTAATACCTTTTTAATGTAACAAAACTGTCAAGCATAACCTCTCAAAATAGTTTATATGGAGAGGAAACTAGCCACTGAGAGCCTAACAGAAAGAAGTTTATGCACATCTATGAAATACATTCCTTCCCATTGACTAAGAATGGTGACGTGTCTTATAGCATCCAACCACGGCCAGCCCCGTGGTTGGCTAGCTGACAGCAGTCGAGAGGATGATGCCTGGGGCGACAGGCATCATAAAGACCTTGACGTAGACTTGGACGTAGAGCCGGCTCCTGAGGAACCGGCTCTCCGACCGAGGAAAGTTAGCCCCGGGCGGGGAACCAGGGAGCTGGTTAGCCTTCAGCCTTCAGATGGGTGACCGGTTCCTATTCTTTTCCTTCATTCAGCATTTGATAATGCCTCCTCAGTTGCCTCCTCAGTGGTCCCCGAACAGTTGACCTTCCACCTGATCCACCATCATGTCCACTGGAACCGGTTCACTGTTCCTGCAAAAATAACCAGTGTGAACAATGGAGATGTAGGCACACTGAAACAGATACAGTAGGTCCCTTCGCATTGACTACTTAAACCATTCAAATGACTACTAATAAATACTATGGATTGCCCTCATTTTGACCGTCTTCCTCACTTCCATTTATTAATCTTTATATACTACCGAAGCCGGCAAACAGCAAAAGTAATGTTGCTATGGCGATAGCTATAGGAAACATTGTTATATTTTGAGACATGTTTAACAATTAGTTCAATTTATGATTATATTATTTGACACCTAGTCCAACGCTGACTAAGCAAATGCTACTAAAGAGCCTAATGCCTATATGTGCAGAACTATTTAAACACCACATACCTGAAAAGACATTTGGTTCAAAATCTTCAATCAGAAAAATCTTCAATCCACTAATTGAGCAATTAAGTCACCTAATTAACCAAACTCCCATGAAGACCTCCTCATTGGCAACATTCTGCATATGGACCTTTCATGGATTCAATTCTTAGCAGGACTGTCAAAATCACTGTGAACTTGAAATGAGAATGTACATTTAAAGATAAACAAAATAGGATCTGGTGACATTTCAATAGAAATGTACCAAAATGTACCCCCCCCAAGAATGTAGAGATATAACTAGAATGCATTTCGTCCTAACGAACAGCGAGAGTGTGGTTGCTAAAATGCTAACATCAGCGCTAACATCAACGCTAACGTCAACTCTAAAGTCACCGCTGCCTGAATGTCGTAAAAAGTAGTCAAATTCGGCGGGAAAAACGCCCAATCTGGCAACACTGCCTGGACGTCCTCCGCACTCTAACCTCAATGTAAATCAATGAGACCAACTGAAAACAAAGGTGATATGGAATTTGAACTGTGATTCTGAAAAAAGTATAAAGTTAATTGAAATTCGGTTTTCAGATTATTGAAGATTCAAGTGTGTTGATTCCTGCATATTTTCTTATTTTTTCGACATATGACCCCCAACAATCAGATTCTGCATTCTGTCTTTGTATTACTATTAATGTCTGTTTAAGCAATGCCAGTAAAAGAGCAAAGTATAGTAAGTAGTGTTTAGATTCAGATATCTTTTGGATGTCTTTATGTTTAAATAGTTTAGATAATGAGATTAAAAAGAACACAGAAAACAAACCAGAAGTTTTGTTTTGTTGGAAAATTCACTAAATTGAACAAAAATTATGTAGTAACATCCTCATCTTCATTTCCATAATTTTGTATAAACAGCCTAATCTCTATCACTTTCTTGGTGACATAAATAGACTACCAAGGCAGTATCTCATCAGAAAACTGCAGGTTTTCAGGCGGAATTTATAGATACTGCTATTTGTACCTCTGTACCTTTGTTTGTACGTCTTTATCATATAAAGAGAAGAAGATTGTACACATAAAACAAATACATTTTAAATGTTGAGTTATTACTAAATTTTGCCAATGAATATTGTTTGGCATGGATTATTGGCCAAAATTCATATGTGGCCCGCTGATAGGGGTATTGAATAGCTGCTCTCAGTAGTCTATGGCTACCTTTTTAATGTAACAAAACTGTCAAGCAGAACCTCTCAAAATAGTTTATATGGAGAGGAAACTATCCACTGAGAGCCTAACAGAAAAAAGTTCTGTCAGAGAAGACCACTTAAGTGGTGGTCGATAGTGTTTAATTGTGGTCGATAGGGTTTACATGTTTAAATGTGGTCGATAGTGTTTATATATGGTCGATAGGGTTTACATGTGGTCGATAGGGTTTACATGTGGTCCATAGTGTTTAAATGTGGTCCATAGTGTTTAAATGTGGGCGATAGTGTTTAAATGTGGGCGATAGTGTTTAAATGTGGTCGATAGGGTTTACGTGTGGTCCATAGTGTTTAAATGTCTCAAAAACAAAACAAATAGTATTCCAACCAATCCCCGACAAGAAGTGGGTGTTGTGGGGTTTTGCGCGTTCATGATAGTTTTTACTGGATGCACGAACCACGGAAGGGAGGTGCGAGCTGGCTCTGTTTGGTTGGGATCTCGCTTCAAACAACAACAGAAGTGACGTCAACCAACAGCTACAGAAACCATTCAACTATCAAAACGTCCAGGTCTTTAACGACATGATGGCTATCTCTCTGCGTTTTTCAACTCTTATCAACTTTTTATTACAATGTAAGTCAATGGGCGGACGGCCGTCCACCTTCTCTTTTTTTTTAGAAGCACAGTTTAAGTTCCATGTCGGCTTCGTTTTCCGTCGGTCCCATTGATTTAGGCTGAGGTCAGAGTACGGAGGACGTGCAGGTAGCGTTGCCAGATTGGGCGGGTTTTCCCGCCAAATTTGACTACTTTTTACGACGTTCAGGCAGCGGTGGCGCTAGCGTTGACGTTAGCGCTGATGTTAGCGCTGACGTTAGCTGTGACGTTAGCTGTGACCTTATAAAATAACGCATTCTAGGTTATTTTATACTTTTTTAAATTATTTCAATAGAGGAGAGGACTGTAGCCATCAACTTCAACCCAGACCTAACTCCCTAAATGACAGTGTTAACGACACAAAAATAATTTCAACATCTGAAACACTTTATTACATGACATTCAGTTGTTGTTAGGAGTAAAGCAAGTGCCAGCATGGTCATCCAGGCGTAATGTGTATCTACAAAAAGCAACTTACTAGATATGTATAGATAGCCAAATTGTGGTGTAATTTCTGTACAAGGTAACTACTCGCATGAAGAACTATCTGCTCATGTATTCAAAAAGTTAGAAAATGTAAAAGAAAGTTGGAAAAACCCAAACACCATTCGGGGATCCCAGGTGGAGATGGAACTCAGCGTAACGTAGATAAGAAAAGAACAGCAACACTTGAAAGAAAGATTTGTCTTTCTCTTTTTTTGTAGGGTCAAAGAAAACATCCTCTTGTATTTTCACATCAATCCAAGTGTAGTTTTTCTAAATTGTGCATGGTATATGATTTCATCCAATGCCGTTTTTTTTAATATTAGATAGATATTTTCACATATTTGCACACGGATAATTTACCAACATGATTGGCAAGCAAATAAATTAAATAATAAATTAAACTGCAATAAAGACAAACAATACACAGAATGCTTTGTATCAGATGCAAACTCAAAAATAACCCAGGGACCGTTTAAAAGCACAAGGTAGTTCATTTGTTTGTCACATTCAGCGGGTTTAATTTTTTTTTAAAAATTAAATAATAAAAAAGAAAAGATTTAAACATTTAATATAATACACATTTGGTGTTTATCGAATTAAGCAAGACTAATGAAATTATGACAGGCAAATCTTCCTCTGAATGTGTCCTGCACTATGAGAGAGCAAAAGAGGCTTATTTTGCCAAAGGTACGAATGCATCGTTTGTTTAATGTGGACTTATGTTTCAATATATTCAGGTTTTCATATTGGGACAGATAAGATCCTATTATTGCATTTTCAATACTGAGAAGTAATATTTTAGAACTGCATGGGTTATATGTTTGACATTAAACACAGTTTTAGTAAGTTTGGTAGACTGAATAAAGACACACTAGATCCTGTGCATTTTAAAAACATTTACATTTTAAAGGAATACAGTGACTTTTGGGGCAAAATGGTTATTTTCCACTTTCCCATATTCTTAGGTCAAGGACCGTACCATTTTCTTTCCAATACGGCCAGCGCTCACCAAACATCTGTGTTTGTAATTTTTTGAAATTTTAGTTTTTTTGATTCACTGTGCATAAAGAAGCGTTATCGTTAAAATATCTTTACTATGGTGACGCTGGAATGCTGTATTCAACCTCACTCCTTATCTGCTACATTTGCTTCAATGGATATCAGCTAACTCTCTCAATTTATTGGAAAAAAAAAACACGATGGTCCTCCGTATCCGTTTCATACCCTTATTTCCTTATTTCTCAGAGCATTTCTTTAAGAAAACACTGCTTTCAAATTGAGTTTTAATTGCTCTCTCAACTCAAGGTAACTTCAAGGACTTCACTAGCTGACGCACATAGAGTAAGTGGTCTCAATCAAGGCAGGGGAACTAATGGCAGGCCACAAGCAGAACACTCCTTCGACTCCCTTTAAAGACTTGTGCCCGGTCACTACCATTGCTTTGTTAATTTCATTACTGTCCTCTTCTTCCCAAATAAGACATAAAGACAATAAGACAAATCGTGGCAACTTGCGGCTCTAATACTTGTTCTTCTTAATACCTCTCCTTTTTCCATTTCTCCACATGATTAAATAATGTACAAATAACATGTATCCATCCCTCTGGGAGAAGACAAATGAGTTTAGATGTAAACATCACACTGGAATATTTCTCGCTGTCCTTCAAGACACCAACATGTAACTCAAGTAACTTGACGCCCTCTTCCCTTCTTCTGCCCCCCTTAAAGTAAAGGACCTCATGGGATTTGTTGCAAAGAAGGCTCTTTCCCCCTCACATGTCTTCCAAGTCCTTCCATTTCAGTTAAGAACAGCCCACTGTGTGGAGGAACGGCGATAACAATCAAGCACCGGGTGATCCTCCTTATGATCCAGGTCATTGCAATGACAGTGGAATTGCTTGAAGCTCTCAGACGTTCATTTCTGTCCACCGTGGTCACTTGAACTCTGTGCTCCCTTCAGTCCTCTTTCCCATTGGTCCCCCGTTTAAAAGAAAAAACGGTTTATCTTGACTCTCAAGAATCAGGAGCCATGTCCAGATTGTTCTGCTTCTTGAGGTGAAGAAATGTGAAGCACTATAGGTCAGTGACCTTGTTCTCCACAGCGGCCGCTACCTGCTGCAGCCTGTAGCCCAGCTGCATCTTTTGGGCCATGGCGTCCTCCTCCAGGGCTGTGATGATCTGAACAACAAGGAACAATTGGATACCATCTTGGATACTAGTAAGGAACATTGGCTTCAGTCAGAAACACTTGGCTACTAGTAAGGAACATTGGCTTCAGTCAGAAACACTTGGCTACTAGTAAGGAACATTGGCTTCAGTCAGAAACACTTGGCTACTAGTAAGGAACACTGGGCTACTAGTAAGGGACAATTGGCTACTAGTAAGGAACACTTGGCTACTAGTAAGGAACATTGGCTTCAGTCAGAAACACTTGGCTACTAGTAAGGAACACTTGGCTACTAGTAAGGGACAATTGGCTACTAGTAAGGAACATTGGCTTCAGTCAGAAACACTTGGCTACTAGTAAGGAACACTGGGCTACTAGTAAGGAACACTTGGCTACTAGTAAGGAACACTTGGCTACTAGTAAGGAACACTTGGCTATTAGTAAGGGACAATTGGCTACTAGTAAGGAACATTGGCTTCAGTCAGAAACACTTGGCTACTAGTAAGGAACACTGGGCTACTAGTAAGGGACAATTGGCTACTAGTAAGGAACACTTGGCTACTAGTAAGGAACACTTGGCTACTAGTAAGGAACACTTGGCTACTAGTAAGGAACAATTGGCTACCAGTTAGGAACAATTGACTACTAGTAAGGAACATTGGCTTCAGGCAGAAACACTTGGCTACTAGTAAGGAACACTTGGCTACTAGTAAGGAACACTTGGCTACTAGTAAGGGACAATTGGCTACTAGTAAGAAACAATTGGCTACTAGTAAGAAACATTTGGCTACTAGTAAGAAACAATTGGCTACTAGTAAAGAACAATTGGCTACCAGTTAGGAACAATTGACTACCAGATAGGAACAATGGGCTACCAGTTAGGAACAATTAGCTGCTAGTTAGTAACAATTAGCTTCTAGTTTGGAACATTGGCAGGAGCAATTGTTTACTAGCTAGGAACCATTGACCAGTTAGGATCAATTGGCCACCAGTTAGCAACACCTGGCTACTAGTTGGCAAAAATTGGCAGGACAAATTTGAAACCAGACTCACCTGATCATAGTATTTGTTGATGTATTTATATAACTCATGTAGGGCCACGAGATGGTTAACTTCCCCAGCATAATTCTATAAGTGCAGAAGAAGAGAAAAAAAATCCATGATGGTGTGTTAGTGGTGCCTGTAATTTAATGGTGTACTCTTTCAACTCAACACCTTTCGACCACAGGAATAGAGCCCACAGAGTTACCGACATACGTACACGAGACAGTTCTGCTAGAGCAGAGTTCATTTCTTGGTCACTTGCGGGGATAGCCTGACGAATGTCTGCGTAATACCTGAGAATGTGAGGATAGAAAAAACAGGGTGTTAAAATATTCCCTTACATTCCTCTATCTGTGAACATCAGTAAACTGTCCCAAGTGCAAGAATAATCCAAACACAGCTAGAAGAACAACAACAACGTTTTTTTTTTTGACGAAAAATCGGACAAAGCGTTATCTGAGACATTATGTGCATCCATCTATCAGTATTCCCTTCCTCTCTGCTCTCGCCACTAAACCCATGCAACTGAAACGGATATAGTGTATAGCTGGCCTTGAGGTCCCACCCTCCCTATTACCACCCTACGCACATTCTAAGCACCCCGTTCCGGGCGGTCAACGGTGAGATGACAATGCCAGGGAACGAGGTTAGCCGAAGACCGTAAAGGTACGACGCAGTCTGCGAGTCTCAGAGCAGACAAGTCCTGCGGGGTTTGCCTGCCCTCTCTAGCACCGTCAGACGGATCGTGGCGTGTTTCGCACTGCCCTGCCAAGTCCCGGGACCCTGGGACCAGCGGGGCTTCTGGCGGGCCTGCCCTCACCTCTCCACCATGTGCTTGTAGCGGGGGATGTCTCTGGCGTACAGCAGCTTGTTGATAGGAGAGTCCTGCAGAGGGGAGATGTGAGAACAGTTCACTGAGACACGTTATGAAATGAGCCGGATGGAGTCTTTTGGAGTCAGAACGACAGGGTTAGGGAATGGGAATATTTTGGGAGGGAAGGGGCCATGTTGCTAGCTGAATGTTGAACTACAAAGATAATTGTTGAGCAAGTGCGGTAATAAATTGTTATCAATGTTGTGCATTACAGACGTACAATCAAGAGATTTATGCCACAGCTTTGTAAAATATTTCCAAGAGTGTGCATTATTTTTCAATTATGGGACACTTCTGCCTTTTCAGATCAATGCATCGACCAGAGTTTTCCTTGACAACGCAAAAACATATGCTCAAAGCATCGCAGAGGAAAATTACTGTATTATATTAATTACAAAACTTTTATAAAGTGAGTCAATAAAGATACCAATATGAATATTCATAAACAATATAGACAATGGTCTCACCCGTCCCAGCTTGTGCTCAGCTCTAGTGCACGAGTCCATGAAGGTTTGAGCAATGACCGACAGAACGGCGTCTACATGGTCTGAGGCCTGGACATCAAAGATGAACTGGGGGTTCTTCAGAATATTGATCCAGAACCTCAACGGAAGGCTGAAAGGAAAACACATGTTTTTTATTATTTTTTATGTATATATCTATATCTATATCTATATCTATATATATGGGAAAGTAGTAGTTGGTGCCTTTTCTTTTGATAAAATAACTTCTTATGCCATTCAAACACCCAAAAACTTCGGAGAAGAAAAGACAACAATGGAAGACCGTCTGACGCAGGTACACATAAATATACAGAGTTTCAGTGCAAATTCTTTCATTCTTTTAGGCCTGGGGTGTACAATATTTAAAAAAGCCATGTGTGGGTGTAGATGATGGCTGGTTTAAGCAGCCTCACCTGACCCGTGTCAGACTGATTGGACTCTGGGGCTGGGTGAGGCTGCACACCTGTTGTGCATTGAGAAATCAATGTGCACAGGTTGAACCAGGGCACACACTCGGGGGAGATGTCCTGCATGGCAATATGGCACACTGTTGTCATTCAGCAATAAACCGCTCTTCTGACACCCACCGCCCTGGCATTGGCCTTGTCACAACGTGTCGGTCACCTGTTGGTCTTCCAGATGTGGATGGTCTCTGGGTCTGTGATGTTGTGCAGCGACGCCTGCTCGTCCAGCATGTCAAAGAAGTACTTCACCGCCAGGGGCACGGGCCGGCTGGTGCTGAGGATCGCCGTGAACAGATCGTCCACAAATTTCTGGAGCGTGCCCTGAAGGTGCCGAGGCGGACAGACGAGAGAGAGAGAGAGAGAGAGAGAGACGCAATTTGCATAAGGAAGGAGAAGGTTGAGCTCGGTGTGTCACTCAAAAATGCCAGAAAATTTGCTTGTTCATAACAGAAATACCAGAAGGAAATGTATAATTATTATAATAGGGTCACCTCGTGAGATCAGGAGCATCACGATTGGCTGGTGGTTTCTTAACAACCTAACGCCGGGATTCCACCGGACGCGTTACGGCAGCGCAGCGCTGCCTTGCGAGCCAGCCGTATTCACGCGAGATCACGAGATCACGTGATAATCCTAAACCTAATGTACTCACCTTCCACTCCCAAAACGACTGCAATTTAATGCCACGCTTTGTCCTTCCGGCCATTGCCCTTATAAAAAGGATGATTTGGTACATAAATGACTTCATGTTGCTGAACTTCAACAATGAGTCTCCCGTCGTCCATGTTGCCGACCCTCTGAGACCCTTTGATTGATTGACTGCTGACCTGGTGCCACCGGTCATGACGTAATAATGTTGATGTGAAGTTGTGATAGGCTACATAGGCTACAGTATTGTGTTTTATTTTGAAAATTGACCGGATGCTCTATGGCTTTTACTTTTTCACTTCCTGCCCGGCTCGATCTGCTCCGTTGAAATTGACGCGGTTCAGCAAGGGCTTGCGTCAAAAATAGAAGTGCTACGGAATGATAGCGCTGCGGCGCGGCGTGCCACTCCTGGGACGCTGCTGAGACGTTCCGCAGCCGCGCCCGGTGGAAATGGTCTCATTGATTAGAGTGGAACCTATCTGCTGCGGTGACCGCCACCCAGCCGTGCCGCAGCCGTAACGCGGCCGTAACGTGGCCGTAACGCGGCCGCATGTGGATGGTGGTTCACTTCATGGAGTGGTGGCTCTAGTACCTTCATGGAGAGCAGCCTGGTGAGGTATATCTCCGGGATAGCCTTGGCTCGCTCGCCCCCCCGCTCTCTCACGCTGCCCTTTCTCTGTTTGGGCAGCTCAGCCTCCTCGTTGGCCTTCACCAGGTGCCACAGCCTCACGCCCCCTTCCTCTCCGTCATCCAGCATGGGGGTCTCTGAGAGAGAGAGAGAGAGAGAGAGAGAGAGAGAGAGAGAGAGAGAGAGAGAGAGAGAGAGAGAGAGAGAGAGAGAGAGAGAGAGTTTCAATTCATTGATAACGGATATAATCACACATACACGCACAGAGTGTTATTCTCATGGATAGAGATAGAAGGGGGGTTCCCCTAGGGCAGGGGTCGGCAATTACGTTTGGACGCGGGCCAATTTTTTTTCAGACAATGGCATCGCGGGCCATAGCTTTTTTTTTTGGGGGGGGGGGGGGGGGTCTACTATTTAAATTATTATTTATTTTATTATATTAAAATAAAATAAACATCTAACTTTTAAAACGCATTTCATTTAATTCCATTAAAATGTTTATTTGCTTATGTTCCCTGTTTTTATGCCGCCTGCTGCATCTCGTGTCGTCTCTCATGAAACAGGCGCTTGCCTAGCAACCTGCCGTATACAAATATTCTTTTAGATGACGTGTAAAAATGATTAGCTGAACATTGCTATGCTAGTTATCGATGCAAAATGTCGAAAGCCTTGAAAAGAAAAATTGATTCAGAATGCAGGACCTACAAAGAAGAATGGAAGCAGAGGTATGCGTTTATCCTTCCTGCATTTATTAATGCCAAGCCTACATGTCTCATTTGCAACGAGGCTGTTGCCGTTTGCAAAGAATATAACAGAGACACCAGAATATCAGAAGACACCATGAGACAAAACATGGCCAGTTCAAAAACGCGTATCCTCCTGGGACAGAGGTGCGAACGAATAAAATTAAAGCATTGGAGGCTGGATATGCACACAGCAACAAAATACTTGTCAGGTCATTCACCGAGCAGCAGAGGGTTACAAGTGCGTCCCTTAAAGCAGCATGGGTTCTTACCCGTCACAACAAACCATTTACGGACGCAGAGGTTTTTAAGGAAGTGATGGTGGCTGTTTTGGAGGAGCTGGCTACAGATAAGTCAATGGATGGAGTGATTGCCTCAGTGAAACAAATGCCGCTCTCAGCGAGGTCAGCTTCCCGACGCATAGAGAGCCTATCTGACGATGTGCGCGGATCAATTATGAGTGGCCTGAGTCAGGCCAACTACTTTTCCGTTGCCATTGACGAGAGTACAGACAACACTGATATCAGTCAGATGTGCATATACGTGCGGTATTTTGATGGGAAGGAGTTCAGGGAGGAGTTGTTGGCTCTAATTCCATCAGAAGGGAACACCACTGGGGATGTTATGTTTGCCAAAGTGGAGGAATTGATTAAACAACATGCACTACCATTTGAGAAAATAAACCTCATCGTGACAGACGGTGCACCTGCCATGGTTGGTTGCCACAGAGGTCTGGTGGCCCGATTGAAGGAGATAGCACCACAAATGCACGCACTACATTGCCTAATTCACCAGAGTGTCCTGTGCGCCAGACTCAGTGGCGAGCTGAAGAGTGTCATGGATAAAGTGATGAGAGTCATTAATTTTGTCCGGGGTGCATCAAGCACACAGCACCGTCTTTTTCGCCAACTTGTTGCTGAGTCAGAGGCCTGCTACGAAGATCTGCTACTTCACAATGACGTGCGCTGGTTAAGTAAAGGAAAGGCACTGGAGCGCTTCTGTGCGCTACTAGATCAAGTGAAAACCTTCCTGCGAATGAGCAAGATGCGTGCTTCAGACGATCACCTGGCCTTTCTAGAAGGTGAAATGTCCATCTCAAACATCGCGTTTTTAACTGATATTTTTGGCCATCTTAACCAGCTGAACCTGCAACTACAAGGGAGAGGGAAAACCATTGTGGACCTGATCGAGAAGATGGATTCGTTTACAAGGAAGCTGGAGTTGTTCCAGTCTGATCTAGCAAGTGGAAGGCTCTTGCACTTTGCAACATTAAAATCACAGGGAGGGGGGCGAGTGACAGGAATTATGATTGAATTCCTTGACAAGCTACGGGACAACTTTCAGTCGCGGTTCCGAGACTACTGTGTCCCAAGGGAAATTGTTGGCTTTGTCCGCGACCCATTGTCCACGCGAAGCGAGGAATTCTCCTCACTGGCCAAAACAACCATGAGCTCGTTGGATGAGGCAACGCTTCAGTTGGTCAAGCTCCCTCGTCCGTGATGCGTTTAGTGCGCATTCCGTGGAGGATTTCTGGATCGGATGCTCAGAAGAGTACATGGGTATCAAGAAACTTGCCCTTTATGTGCTGACGATGTTTCCATCTACCTACACGTGTGAGTCAAGCTTTTCGTCAATGAATGCAATCAAGACACACGAGAGGAACCGTCTGACCAATGCAAGCTTGGAGAACTGCTTGAGGATAAAAGTGACATCCCTGTCGCCCGACATCCACAAAATTGTGACCGAAGGGAGGAGCCACTTTTCCCATTAAGTGAGTAGCCTACTGGCCTTTTTAAATAGTAGGCCTAAAAAAAATGCCCAGTTATATTGTTTGATCTTATTTAAATTGTAAATTCCCTTTTTTCTGTCTTTATTCAGGAGCAGCGCAGATCCTTCTCCCACGCGGACAATGTGCATTCATCTTTCACTTTCTTTAAGTTTTATTTTAATTGGGCCATTTCACATTTGAGCAGACCTTGTTATGTTGTTAATTTAACGAGACGTAGACTATTTTTTACCTTGCCCACTGGAGGAGGGAGACAGGACACTTTTGGTTTTTTTTTGCACAAGATTACGCGCACTCGCGTGCCAATACCGTTCCGACCTGTGCGTCATGGATAACTGCACAGATGTTCCACCTGTTGTTTTGTCACTTTAGGACTATCATCTATACCTCAATAAATGTTTCGAAATTGATGGGATTGCTGTATGCCTTTTTTTTTTTTTTTTTTAAATATGGGGTTGAAAATTTATTTTTTTAAATTTTTTATTTTTTTTATTTTTATTTTTTACATCAAATTAACGTCATCTCGTGGGCCAGACAGAATAGATGGCCCGCGGGCCAAAATTGGCCCGCGGGCCCCTATTTGCCGACCACTGCCCTAGGGGTTGTACAGGGGGTTGTGTAGGTGCCAGATGTCAAGGAAAGGTGCAAATTAAACATCCAGATTGTGAGTTGAGAATGTGAACAGATTTGAAAGCACTAATACATGCAAAAGGCAATACAAAAACACTTACTCTCCCCAGGCATATAGTCGTGGCTGTCGTAGTGGTGCTGATGTTTGCCGTTCCTGGGGACCAGAGCCACTGTTGCTCCATCCGGGAGCTGATGGGAGGAGCAACTCAAGCTGATTTTCGCTGAACTTTAGGGCCTAAAAAGATCCCCTCAGGCTCTCCCCAAACTTGAGCCAGTCAAATTCTAAGTGCTTTTAATGATCAAATGCACAGTATAGTAACACAGGGTAGTTCTGGGATGTGAAGGCAATGTCATAACAATGTAATATAAATGAATGAATAAGTAACTAACACTGCTGGTTTATGATGTGTGTGTGTGTGTGTGTGTGTGTGTGTGTGTGTGTGTGTGTGTGTGTGTGTGTGTGTGTGTGTGTGTGTGTGTGTGTGTGTGTGTGTGTGTGTGTGTGTGTGTGTGTGCGTGTGTGCGCGACCTACTGACCTTGTAGTGCTGTATTGTGTTGAGCCGTTTCCAGGAACCCTGGGTTATAGATGTCAAGTCCTCGTCAGACAGGATCAAGTGACCTGCGACCCCTGCACGCCATTCTGGAGAAATAATACACATTTATTGAATACGAAACGAGTAATTATTTGCAGTCTTTGTGTCATGATTATTATTATTATTATATATATCATTATAGTATATTATTAGCATGAAGAGTGTAGGAGAGCAGGTTCACCGAGGTTCAGAGAGTCAACGTGCGGCCTCTGGGAGAAGGAGGTGCCCTTCCAGGTCTGCTCCAGGATCTTCTCCTTCACCTGGGTGATGGTGTCACAGTCCAGGACCTTGGCCGGCGCTGTCTGGGCCGCGGAGCCAGCGTCGGCCCCTGGAGCTGGGATGAGAACGTTCAGGGTCTGGGACAGCGGGGAAGGGTGGGGGTTACCGATGGATATTGTCTGGAGAGTATTTTAACTCACTGCATTTTGACCCATTTTAACTCACTACATGGTCCTCTGGGGATGAGTAAAGTAGCCATAATCATCTTATGATCTCAATAATCGAGTGTGAACAATGCTGAACCCTTTCTGGTCAGAATAAAAAACAATGTGAGTCCTATCCCATTGTCCCCATCCTGGCCACTCCAGTCCAGAGCACGACACTCCTGTCTGAATCATGTAGGTTATAAGTCAATGATCTTGTTCATGTATCTTTGTCCGACATCATTGTATTGGTATATGGAGTACATTGCATTAAGTAGCATCTCAAAAAAGACCCCTATCCACCAAATGCAACCATAAAATCACCTGCGGCAATAATTGGGTTTGTGTGGAGTAGGACCGAATATTCCAGGGATGTTGTTAATTCGACATAACTTTCGCCCAGAGTAGACCGGGATTTCCCGGCAAAACTGAAATTTCCATTTCAACGCGTACGCTAACATCCTCTTGCTGCATTCGTTATCATTCGTTAATATTCGTTATGTTAAGACGGTTATGAGCGCAGCGTGGGCGTGGTACGCGGCTAGAGACGGGGCACGCGGCTAGAAATCGATACACACGGCGGCACGGTTGGCCTGAACCACGCGTGTTGACTTGGGGGGAACTTCGGGATCGGAATACTTTGTGGGGATCCCCTTGGCTGAACCCCCCTCTGTTTGAAGTGTGAAGTGAGTTCTCACCAGCGTGCGGTACTCCACATCCTCGCGCAACAGGCGGTTGTCGTTGAGCGTGTACTTGGCCTTCCCGCTCACGGCGTCCACTGGGCCCTTGTCCACCTGGTGCTTTATGGCCCTGAACAGCATGTAGAAGGACTCCCCTGCCGACTCCTGCCCCGCAACACACGCAGGTGGTTAACCACTACAGACAAGACCGCTGCCGCACGCGCCTGTTAGCCAGCTAGCAACATCCTGGGCTCTTGATGCGATGGGACACAAACCCATAGCATATGGAATCTGCTTTGAATAAATATTGGATCAAGTCTTTTTGTGATTTGTGTTGCTACACAAGAAAGCAGATGCCTAGCTCTAACAAATAATATACTTGATTTAATTTATTGATGTATATTTACACTATATTAACAGTATATCTTCTTCTTTGGATAGGATGGCATAACTGATAGATAGTATGGCATAACAGGATTTTCAATGAAATTTCGTGTAAAAAACGTAACCCAAGTCATGAACCCGAGTCATTGTTTTGGATTCTCTGTATGTCAAAAGACGGACGTCCGAACCCTTACCCTCAGAAAGGTGAAGAGGCAAATGGACATCCAGTTGGTCAGGAGTTTCTCCACCACTGACTCCGTTCTTAGGAAACAAAGCACAAAGCAATTTAATTTACATTTAGGGGTATTTGCTGATGCATTTATCCAAAGCGACATACAACCATTCATTCACACATTCACACAAGGCGCCTCAGGGTGAGGCGCCTTGCTCATGGACAGCTCGGCACTCAGCTAGGAGGAGCCAGGGATCGAACTAGCAACCTTCCGGTTACCAGTCAACCCGCTCTCCCTCCTGAGCTACTGCTGCGCCTTGCCAAGAATCACAAAGCCCATCCCACTAAGAGTCTAACCACAAACCCCCTTCCAGACCCCCCCTGTTGGTATCCACCGTGCCCTTCCCCACGAGCGGCGCTCACCTTCTCAGCATCAGCTTGGGGTTCTTGGCCACGTACTGCTCCACCAGGTCGCTGAGCAGCGTCTTCAGGATGTCCGTGAAGTACTCCAGCTTGCCGTGCAGCGCCACGGTCAGCAGGGAGGCCACGTAGGCCCGGTCCCTGGGGGAGAAGGTCCGCTGCACCTCCAGGGTGTGGATGAACTGCAGGAGGGCGGAGACACAACACCAGTGTTGGGGTAGCTACTCAAAAAAAGTAATTAGTTACTTATTACTAGTTACTTCTGTAAATTGTAATGAGATTACTTTACTAGTTACTGCATTTGAAAAGTAACTTCACTACTTATTACTTTACTTTCCCGTTTCTTAATTTACTGTAGATACATGGACAAACATCATAGCCCTATCATAACTTAGTGTTTATTGTATAAATCTATATATAAACCGTCTGAAAGAACAATATCCCTGTCTGCACAAAGAAATGCCTCACTGTAAAATCCACAAAAAACAGGATAAAGTAGGCTACGGTGAGGTCAATCAGTAGCAACACTCAAGTTTCAAAACACAGGCTTTGGGAAACATGCGAACAAAAATTAAGTGGTCAATGAAAAATATAAAAAGGTCACTTTATCCCATACAATTAAAACAGAAATGCACTTAAGCGGTGGTGACACATGCTGTTACTTAATGTGGTCCAAAGGCTGAATGAACCTGATCTATTTCGCAAGCTATGACATTGTAAGAGTGTCTTCCTCTCACCCTCTTGCAGGTAAGAGCAGCCTTCTCAAGTATTAAAGTAATGCTGTCTATCCAGTGCACCGTCATTCCTAACTTAGGGATAAAGGTGCACTGGATAGACAGCATTACTTTAAAACTTGAGAAAATAAGTTACTTACTCAAAAAATATTCAATAGTCGACAGGGGAAGCATGTCTTCTACTAATGAACCCTGCAACCCTAAGTGGGTAGGTAGACTGATTTATCCGGCATACGGATAAAACAAATAAACTTGTGATGTCACTAAAACACAGGAAAAGGCAGATTTTCAAAAGGCTTGTAATGGCTAATCACACCTACAATATCACCCCTTTAACATTTCGATGGTATATAGATTGAATAACGATTCTGTTTACACCAAAGTTTCGACGCACTCACAACCATCTGAGATAGTTTAAACGTGTGGACATTTTAAGACAGATCAATGCTTCTTATTTTCACCCACTAATACAGGGTTTCACGTTTGCACCGGATCCATGGTTTGCACAATTTCCAAGAATCGTTGGGAGACTTAGCGATACCGGTGTACCAGTTTATAGTGCTTTGGAAACAGTACACCGACACAGTAGATGACCATGCACTTTGTTAATCTAGCAGATGAGCAAATGCAGAGGCCATTTGATAATCATAGAAAGATTCAGAAAAACACTGATGGATCAAACCACATCCCTCAATACCACCATTATGCCGTTTTTTTAATTCATCCAATTATCTGTTCAGTTCCCGTTGTCGCCACATGATGGCGGTGTGGAGGGAACACGTCCATATTACCATGTCAATTGAACTTGTGTCCAGTCCAGGCACTTTTAAACGATTTATTAAAATATTTATAGATGATAAAAAACAATAGTTTGTGATTTTTATCGTCTCTCATCCCACAGAGCTCGCACTCCAATGCGCTCCAGCGCTCTCAGTGGACGTGCTCCAGCAGGCTGCAGTAACCCTTCCCAGCCAAAGGGGTCAGTAATGAGAATAAATTCCTGATTGTACACTTATTCCGTAAAGGGCTATATATACAAACAAAACTGACTCGACCTTCCCCGTTCGAACCCATAGCACGATAAGGTCCCCTCTGACCTTGGTTAAGAAGAGCTTGCTGTTGAGCAGGTTGGACAGCTGAACGAGTCCTTGCTCCACGGTCTGCCTGCGTCCCTCTGGCACGTCCAGCTCACGTCTGAGTGGCGACTCCTGGTGGCCTGGGAAGAAGATGCGCTCTGCGTAGGTGCTGTACTGGAGGAAGGGGATCCCCGAGCCCACCAGGTCACTTGACATGTCCATCATCTCTGTCATCAGGTCTGCAGAGGGGAGGGGACACCGGGGCAAGGTGGAGCCAGAGGGAAGAGGGAGGGGTTTTAAGGGCTTTGTACAAAAACTACACAATGAAATTTGAGGGGGATTATAATCCTTATTAAAATAATAATGTGGAACAGCAAGTTATTTTTAGAAATAAACAATGAAAGGTAAACCAAGAGACAGAGCACAGATGTGTTGAGGCAGTAGGGTTAAAATACATTGATATTTTTCAATTTGGTAAACAGAAATAAACCCTCTCTCGCGACCTGTGAACTCCTTCTTGCAACGGTCTCGGACACTTGTCTCCAGGTTCTCCAGCTGGATCTGCACTTTCTTATAGTCCCTCATCGCCTGCTTGCTTTTCTTCCTGATGACAGAACAAAAACCATGGTAAGAAACTGTACATAAGAGGGTTAGGGGAAGAACTGGAAAGTGCTCTAAGCTAAAGATGTACTCTCAGTAATCTGGATCGGTGTGTGCATTAGCCATATCTCTAGGTCTGCGTCTGTATTATATATTTCATATCTGCCCTTCCCTCTAATGAATGGTTTTATGTGCTGTGTTATTGTTATATTATATGGCTGCTATTGTTGCAAAGTCAAGTCCAGTAAATTGTATTTGTATAGCCCTGACTCACATTTACAGTCTGAAAGAGCTTAACAGGTCTCATTCCTATGACACTCCCCTAACCCTAGCCCCAAAAAGTGCAAGAAAAAAAAAACTTAAGTAGGATGGAAGACATTTTGAGAAGGAAAGCAGAGCGGGGGATGGCAACTTCCAGTGATGGTCATGATTGCAATGGGTGCCGTAATTGACATACATGGAAGTAATAGAAAATACCTTTTAAAATCATTGAGGTGAAATATAAATGTTTATTGTCTATGGTGATGGGGTCATGGTGGCCAGTGAGCAAGCAGGAGTCCCAGTCCCAGTCAGCGCAACACTCTCCACCAGAGACAGCTGTCGTTGTGGTTTGACGGACAGGACCCAGGTTACCTGTAGATGAGCACGATGATGAGCACCATGAGCGCCACCACACTGGCCCCCACCCCGACCCCCACCTGGGCCTCGGGGGGGAAGCTCATCTGGGCCTGGCTGTCGTACTGCACCCGGCCGAGCGAGAAGTTCAGGTTCCCCATCTGGACCTGGAGGAGGAACGGAGGGAAGGCGTTCCTTTAAGAGACGTCAAGCGGGGCTCCCAGTGGCCAATGCTGTACCTTTTCTTCTATCTAGGTGCCTGGATTAAAAAAAAATCCAGATTTATTTCCCAGAACGCCCGCAAAACGTCATCCACGCTTTGAGGGCGGGGTCGTAGCGACCAAGGTGCCCCAGGTCACAATGCTTTGGCTAAAGCCGTGAATCACGTTGAACTACAGCATTTCGTGGGCTAGCGAATCGTAGAATCCTGATAAAAAACGAGTCGGCACGGCACGGCGAGGTTTCGATTTCATTTGCATGCGACGCCCTGTGCTGTAGCGTGTGGCGTGACCGGATCACTTTGAGCGTTTCGATTGACACGCAGTCAGTACATTGTTGATGGATCAGTGGATCCGTGGAAACTCCATCTGCATCCTAAGTGCATCGATCCCGATATCGGATGTCTTAAGGTGGAGGCGCGGCGGTGCGTGCTGACCGTGAACTCTGGCAGGTGATTCAGCCCCTCCTCCCCTCGTCGGACCGGTCTGGGGGGCTGCTGGGCCGGGGGCTCGCAGTACAGGTGGTGGTGGGTCAGGGTCTTCACGGTGCAGACCCCGTCCCCTATCAGAGCCACCACCTCCTCCTTGGAGATGGCCAGGTCCAGGTTGACTCCCTGCAGGAGGGAACAGAGAGAGAGAGAGAGTGGCTGTGAGGTTCGGGTTTACTTGCTTACTTCCCAACACAGACTTCTGGCTCCAGAAGTCGAAGTGCTTTTATTTATGAAATGCATAGTATTACACAGGGTCATTCTGGGAAAGGAAATAATTGAGACAAGGAAAGGGCGGACTGTGTGATGAATATAAAATATATAGTTAGAAATATGCCAAAAATACAAGTATAACGATTATTTTAAGGCAAGCTTGCTGTTGAATCCTTCTTAATTTTGTCATCTTTTTTATTTGTTATGTTTACTTATTTAACTTAATTACTCACATTAGATTGATTTATTGTATTTTATGTCCTCGGTCTCATCATTCCACTATCTTTTCACTTTCATTTGATCCTTTTCTGACTGAAGCAACACCAGGTAGCACTAGCATAGCGTATTAGCATCAAGCTAGCATCACGCTAGCACACGGTCGGCGCCTCACCTCCACCGAGATGATGCTGCCGGGCTTGTGGTGGTACGGCTTGCTGCGGTCCTTCCGGTTCAGCGGGAACAGCATGGGGTCGGGCTGGTAGCTGAAGGCCTCACCGCCGCCGCCGCCGCCGCCGACGCTGACGCTGCTGAACTCAAACTGCAGGCTGTCCAGCAGGAAGTGGACTCGGACCCGGGCCCTCCTGGCCTCCGGGCCCACCGCCGGGCTGGTGCACTGGATCATGGAGGAGCTGATCACCGTGCACAGAGACTCGTGCTGTGGCGGGAACACATGAACCGAGGTGAGTAATGAGGGGTAGGAACGCATTGAGTTACAAGAGAAGGGGGAAGGAGATACGTTTGTAGTGCAGGAATGCCGTACAGTAAAGTACAGTACAGTAAAATACATGAAAATTCAAATCAATTGAAGTATAGTAAACAACAAAATGTTTACTGAAATGATGTCTAGATTAGTAGAGTAGAAATGTAGGCGCAAAAATGTATCCAAACATTGTAGAAAGTTGAGGCAGACATTATTGATCATACGTCCCATATTATTGAAAGTAAACATTATCATACCGTTACACATAAAGTGCCAGTAAAGGTAAGCGTCAGGGTGACTTTGTTTTACAGGGCCGTTATAATGTACGGCCGTAACACAGGGCCGTAACACAGGGTCATAACAATGTATTGCTCTCGTTATTAAATGGCGCGTATTCTACCACCAAATAAGCGTCGTAGCCCTTACAAGTAGTTTGAAATTCTGCCTTTCCCTGTGTCTATTCAGCATACATCTAGGTGGACACGCCCATTTGTGATATCACTAAGGCACAGGAAACGGCTAATCAAACTCACACCTGGTGGTAACATCGAGGCCCTTTAACAGGACGATATTTCCATCGCTGGCGTCCTATTGGCTGAGCACCCCCACCTGTTTGACCCCACACAGCGTCCCCTCAGGGCAGTCCGGTTCTGGAACGATCCTCCTCAGTCTCCCCCAGGCTCCCGGACCCCCGCCCACCACGGCCCTCCTCCTCCTCCTCCTCCTCCTCCGGGGGGGCAGTGGGTCCGGCGGGCTGAGGGTGACCCGGAGCTTGGGCTCCTGGACCACGTCCAGGTTGTGCCCGGACACCCGGATGGTTCTCCCGCCCCTACGGATCGGAGAGAGAAGAGAAGCTTGAGTTTTTTATTTTATTTTATATAAATTGTACAATGAAAACGAGATGTGTTTAAAAGTAAGCTATGCAAATGTTTTGGATTGAAAAGTGCTCTAAAATAAATGTTGGCATTCAGACGCTAAATCTAAGTCTATGTTTATTTTAGCAAGCCTCGTATTTTAAGAGAGACAGGGTTGAGGAGCAAGCAGCGTGTTTTAATATTTTTGGAGCTAGCTTGAAATAGCAAACTTTGCATATTGTACCAACACAACGTCATGTACAAAACATATTGAATCTTATGACAAATATCTTATTTTTTAGAACAGTCCCAAGGGCAGGAAGACAAATCCAACCTGAGGAAGCTTTTGGACGGAGCAGCCCTTGTAATGTTCGGGTTGGGGGTGTAGTGATACGTGATGCCCTGTAGGTGGCGCTCGGTCCCACCGAATCGCACGGTGATACCGTGGTCTCCCGTTCGGTTACTGCTTCCGCTCTGACAGTTGATCTGATCATCATCGATAGTAAGTCTGGGCAGAGGTATGATAAGATTAAACAGGCACTTTGTTAATCCCAGACAGGAAATGCAGGTGTCACAGCAGAAAGTACAGGACAGTACTTTCTGTATGTCAACTACTGTGTGTGTGTGTATGTGTGTGTGTGTGTGTGTGTGTGTGTGTGTGTGTGTGTGTGTGTGTGTGTGTGTGTGTGTGTGTGTGTGTGTGTGTGTGTGTGTGTGTGTGTGTGTGTGTGTGTGTGAGACATTTCTTTCCACAATAAATGAAGATAGTTTTAGAGTCAGATATATACAAAGGTTGAGGGAGACATTATCAACAGTAAATGATCAAAACTATACATTAATGACACAATTATACATCCTGTCTAAAGTCTCATTCATCCATTTGTACCCCCACACTAACAAGCCCCCTGGCCTCACTAACGTGGGCCCTGGCCCCTGGCCACACTAACAAGCCCCCTGGCCTCACTAACGTGGGCCCTGGCCCCTGGCCACACTAACAAGCCCCCTGGCCTCACTAACGTGGGCCCTGGCCCCTGGCCACACTAACAAGCCCCCTGGCCTCACTAACGTGGGCCCTGGCCCCTGGCCACACTAACAAGCCCCCTGGCCTCACTAACGTGGGCCCTGGCCCCTGGCCACACTAACAAGCCCCCTGGCCACACTAACGTGGGCCCTGGCCCCTGGCAACACTAACGTGGGCCCTGGCCACACTGACGTGGGCCCTGGCCCCTGGCCACTGGCCACTTACACAAGACATGGCACTCCTCCGATGGCGACGCTGACCTCCCCGGCGTGGCCGGTTCTCAGCCGGTGGCCCCTGATGCGGAGCCGGGAGCCCCCCGCCTTGGGCCCCCTTAGTGGGGAGACGCTGGTCAGAATGGGGTCCTACCCGGGGGAAGGGGAAAGAAGCAGAGGACAAGAGTAAGAACAACAACAATTGCAACAATAACAACAACAACAACAACAACAACGCATTACAGAGTGTATCGGGGGTTTCCGTGCGTTGTGTTTTGAATAACACACGCCCTTACAAAGGCAGCTGTTGTTAGAATAATAATACTTATTGTTTTGTTCATATTAACATTCCTGCTATCGGCATACCACTGAGAAAGTGATATGCTGGGAGGAATTTGTGGGGAGGGGCATTGAAAAAAAATGAGGGCTTTAAAAACAATCTCTAGGACATCCCATAACTGTTTCAATATAACAGTTGTATTGGGCCAGTAAAGGCTTTAGGCTATGAGCCTGTGATCATGTACTTTATCAGTACAATAAGAATGCAGGATATCAGGTTCTTATTTCGCATAATTTCAAAATGCGTCTCCATTATCTGCGGCTACTTCAGTGTTGACCCTCTCCAACAGAGAGCAACGTCACTTAAGGAATCGTTACACGCATCCTGATTGGTTGAGGTCAAAGCAACATCGGTCTCTAATAACGGCTCCGATAAGGAAACATCCGACTGAATCACGAAGCGAAAACGGAACATGGATTCAGGATGTTTATCAGTCCGGTTGTGTTTACCTGGAAGCTGAAGACGTGAGTGGATCGCCCGTGCCCCCCTCCCCTCACTGAGACCACCGCCTGGCCACTCTTCTCTGCTCCACTGCCCGTGGTCTCACACACTATCCTGGAAGAGCAAGGCATCACGTTTAAGCCAGGTGACAAATGAGGATAAGAACGATTTTGGTTTGGTTTTCATCTGTGTTTTTCCTCATGATTCAATTAATTCAATTGTATTGTATTTGTACAGCAGTTAATCACAGGTACAGTCTCAAAGGGCTTAACATGCTATAGATTTATGACCCCCCCCCCCCCCCCCGACCCTAGCCCCCCAGTTTTCTTGCACTGTTTTTATGCACTGTTTAAGTACTCCCTCGAGAAAATATTGGCTTGTATACTATTCTTCCCTTTCCCTGCATATAGTTTTTTAGCATTTTGCTTTTTGTACTTTTGCACATTTATTTTTGTTTTTAACTCTAAATATATTTGCAACATGGTGTTTGCTGCTGCTGGAAGTGCAATTTTTATAGGAGTTTTTTATCAGTTAATAAAGTTCCTATCTATATATATCTATCTATCAGAGAGCCAGATGGTGATGCGCTCTTCCTGCGTGTTGCGTGAGTCCCTTGCCTGGAGGAGACCTCGTATCTGCTGGGGATGACGTGGCAAGGAACACCGGCGACAGTCACAGAGTTCTCGACGTCCTCTGGTTTCTGACCCAGGTTGGAGCCGGAGATGGTCACCACCGTTCCCCCCTCCACAGGGCCAGAAACTGGGTCAATCTGCCAGGGGGCGGGAAAACAGAGGCAGCTGTAAACAACTCGTTCATTTGCAGCGCTTGGGCATCGCTGTAGCTTTGAACGCTTTGATGTAGAGCCGCAGGTGTGGCCCGGTTACTGGTGAAAGACTTTGCAAGCTGTGACATCAGCTGGCACATTTATTTATATTGCAATGAACTCTTCAAAGGTTTTAAGACAAGCTCTGATGAACGTGAATGTGACGGGAAATTGGTTAAAGTGTGATTTAAGTGTCCTGGTTTTGATCTATGTTAACATCGTGTAATGTACACTTAAAAGGATGGAAGCGGAAGACCGCAGGCTCCCAGGAAGAGATTTACGGGTCATCAATACAATGAGAAACGCCTAACAGCAGACCACAACAACATATGGAAGTGAACAAGGCAATGAATAAGTCATTCACTCCTATAACAACAATAACAATACTTCAACATACACAACCATCTATCGGATCACTCTCAAGTCTGCAAAAACGAGATCCTCGTCGAGGAGCGGACCCGGACTCACGAAGTGGATGACGGGCGCGGGGCAGGTGTGCGTGACCTCCTCCGTGCAGGACAGGCCGAACACACAGCTGGAGGCGGAGTCAGCGGCGCACCAGGCGCAGCCGTAGCGTGGCTCGGCCGTCCGGCAGCGGCTACAGTCGGAGCGGCCCACCGAGCAGTTGAACAGGGTCACTGGAGCGCGGCGGGGGGGGGGCGGGAGACAGTTAGGGAGTGGAAGGGTGTAATGGAGAGTTTATGGAGCATTAGAGAGTGGTGGAATATCGTTAGCCTCATAGCATAATTGCAGAAGTGATATTTTAAGGTTTGTCTTGTATTTAGCGTCAAAAATGCCGAAGTCAAATTGATGACTTAGGGGGGATAGTGATTATGGGATGTAAAAAGCACTCTGATTGGCTTAGGATGAACCAAGGAGGCACAGTGAATCAGCAGCCTTAGGAGAGTAGAGTTAGGTTAGATATCACAATTCGGCTAAAATATGACTAATATGCTGTGAGGCTAACTCTATTATGTCATGGTTATATCTGCTTCCATCGTATCAGGTAGCCAAGACGCACACAAGACACTGTGGTGGATTGGTCTCAATGAGACGAAAGCCTTCAACAAAAGCAACACATCACAGGTATATCTACATTTACATTTACATTTAGGGCATTTAGCAGACGCTTTTATCCAAAGCGACTTACAATAAGTACATTTGTCATAAGAAGTGCATCAATATATCACTGTCGGTACAGAAAGGATGTTCATAGAACCAAGTGCAAGTACCACAATCGCTAGGTTAATCAATTCCCCGTATTACAGACATGATAGCAGCTGCTGCAGTTGCTACACAGTTAAGTGCTACAATACAATACAATACAATACAATCTGCAGATGTTTTATGTTGATCACGTGAAAAGAATGGGCCAAAACAACATAGGCATTTCATGATGTTAGGGCCGTTATTGTGAAACAAATACATTTTCCGATGTGGACCAACGAAGCCATTAAACATTTTGGTGTAAGACTAGGTTGTAAATGACATACAAAGCGCATTTATTTTGTAGAACAGAACCAAATGATAGAAGGGGGGAACAGAAACGAGTTCCGCAAACAAGCAAACAAATACAAATGACAGCAACAAAATGACGTTCCCCACCGTGCAAATCCTCCGCACTGTCGATCACAAAGCTGTTCCTCCTTCTGATGTTGATGACAGCCCGGTACTCCTCCACTTGAGCCTTATAGGTGTACTGAAATGTACATGAAACACAACAGCATTCATTCAATCGATGGCCCTCTTAGCCATTTTTATTGTTATTGTCTTTTACCTTCCTTTTATCTATCTTTTTTACGACGTTCGAGGTGTTTTGTGTTTGTGTGCCATTGTTTTGAGGATCATGTAATTATGTTTTACGACACGAAATGCTTGGCAAGATTTTTATGGTCACACAGAGGCGGCTCCAAACTAGGCTTTAGCCCAGAGTGAAATCAGGCATCTGGTTTCATACCCTGACCAATTTCTGATGGGATTTGACAGAAAGCCCGGGACAGGCTTTGTAATGAGTTTTCCATCTCTGGCCATCAAAATGTGTCAGAGCACTAGCTAGTACAGCCAGATATTCCTGTAAATGTGCTAAAGAAATGGTCTTTTTTTATGCTGCGTGCTTTACGTTCCGACCTGGTGAAGCTGGCAGGTGATGAGGAAGATGGTTTGTTCCGTAGGATGTGATTCGACGGAGGCCTCCACCACGACGGAGCCACTCTCCACGTCCAACACACACTCGTAGTCCAAATCCTCGTCCTGAACACAAGACACACAAAGGCACACAAGCAACACACCAAAGTTAGGAATGCATACGTTCAACAATGTTCTCTCTCAAAAGCTTCTAATATGAACCAAGGAACATGGCCCAGAGAAAAACACAATGAGAAAGAAAGTGATTCTAGTGAAGTTGCCTATTCTTTAAGGTAATTTAAACCAAACCAACATCAGCATGGTTAGGCAACAACAAATCACACTGACAAAAAACAACAACAGTGTTTAGGATTGGTTTTTTTTAGACAACATGCTTGTAAAACGTGCTTTTGTTCCGGTACCTGGAAGAGGTGGAGGTGCTGTCCGAGCAGAGTGATCTTACTCTCCACATTGACTGGGAGTAGAGAGGAGCTCTCGACCTTCTCCACACAGGGGCACTCCTGCTGGTGGCAGAACCCAGGTCAGCATCATGTGGTTCATTACAGAACAAGGACGGAAAGGGCAGGAATAACATAGTGGTTACATTTCCTCAGCCTTCTGTTCCCCAAGTACTGCTCTCAAAATGAGATAGAGAGAACCAGGAAATAAATCGTTTTGGTTTTTCTTGTCTGGCGTCAGGGCAAAATGATTGACGTGAAAACTGAATCAAAACGAATAAATAGCCATTGAAATAATAACATACAAGATGGGAAAGGATAGGGTACATTTAGCTTTCGGTAGAATGGCAGAAATATGGCGGATGGGAATGGTGTTGTGATGCCACCTGGCCAGGTGAAGCCCAGGTGGGAGATACACAAAGTGGGTGAGACGTTGATATGTAATATGGCGTCTTGGACCTATTATCAGTGGTGGGTGTCGAATGTCCCATCAACCTGTGACACCGCTCCCGCCCCGGCCCGCTGTGCCGCTCCGTCCTCCACCACACAGCTCTCCGTCCGAGGGGCCCTGAAAGGCTTTTCCACTCACCAGAAGTCCAGGGGAGTCTGCAGCATCTGACTGGTACAAAGCCGCATAGCCGGCCCCGACCTCACGGTCGACAGAGTGCGTCTGTGTCTGCTCAGTGCCCTGGGCTCCGGAAGGCCACGCAGAGGAAAGTGCCGGATCCTCCGTCACCGTCTTTCCCTCATCCGTCCTTGAGACGTCCGTCAGAAGCTCCTCAGAGCGTCCCAAGGGAACCTCCTCTCCAGAGCCGGCCGGCATCCTTAACGCGCTGGAGGCGGTGGAGCGGAGATCAGAGGCGGACCAGCCTACAGACTCAGCCATAGGCTCTATAGTGCTGCGGTCGGATCCCTCCTTGCCACTAGCGCCGCTGGGTGACGTCGTTTTAGAGTCATAGTTGGGCGTTTCCCGCCCGTCAGAGGGGGCCGAGGAACCGGAGCCATCTATGCCTTGTGCAGTGGTTCCAGCGGCGCTGTGGTGATCTCCTTCCGTTCCGACGCTGGAGCTCCAGAGAGCGCCTGTGTGTGGGTGGGTGGCGGCCTGGGAGGAAGGGGTGACGGAGGGCGGGATGGCGGAGGGGCTGGGCGTTGTGCTGGTTCCTGGAGGTGTGGTCGGAGAGACAGCCTCCGTGGTCCGGCTACGATAAATGGTGGCTGTGGGCGATAGCTGTGGCGTTGTGGCTGTGGCTGTTGTTGTTGTTGTGGTTGTTGTTGTTGTTGTTGTTGTTGTTGTTGTTGTTGTTGGCGTTGGGGTCGTCATGGGCACTGTGATTATAGTTGTAGGTGTACCAGCTAGGACAGTGGGTATTGGGGGGGCCTCTGGTTTGGTGGTTTGTGAGTTGGTGGGGATGGGGGTTTCAACCTTAAGGGTGTAACAGCGGATGTGCAGAGGGAGAGGGGGAGGAGGGGATGGGGGGGGGGGGGGGTGACAAGGGGAAGAAATGAATCAAAAGGGAGAGCATGGAAATGATTGAACAGAAATGATTGAGAATAATGCTTGAATTTAACAAACAATAATGGAAAAAGGAAAACGTAAGGAAATAAGGGAACCTATGGCAAACAGAAAGTGTAGAAAGTATAGTGAAATGGGAAATGCATTGTGTGATTTCAAGAGTGTCGCCCGCTTGGCCACTTCTAATTCCTGAAAAGCCTATAAACACGTCTAGTGATGGGTCTACCGATCAACTTTTTTATATTGGACTTAAAAAACAAAAAACTCAACTCCAGGGATTAAACAGTTGACGGCGAATTGTACTCCACAACTAAAAGTACAGCAGGCTCCACTGGATGAAAGTGGTTCTGACAGCGCAGTAGGAGAGAGCTGGTGCCGGGCGTACCTTCTGGTTGTAGATGGTGACCCCTTGGTCGCAGGTGTGCTTGTGGGTGCAGAGGTGTTGGTGGATACACCAGTTGCAACCCCAGCGACTCCCCACACAGCCCTGACAACTGGCACACAGCGGGGACATCACATAGGTAACGTTAGCACAGTGAGTATAGGTGGACTCCCGGGCAAAAGGTTCCGGGGTTTGATCCCCAACCCAACTGGAGACTCATGAGTGCAAGACGACCCACTCTGTGATACATGAACTCACTGCGAGTCCCTTTAGATAAAGTGCTCACTGTTCCGAGGAAAAAGGCTTCTTAGCACTCGCCTCGGTGATGCTTCTATGTCCTGACACGCAAAACAAAGTGTGTGAGCATGTGTTCATGTCTGCTTATGGGTGCTTGAGTGTGTGTATGAGTGCATGGGCGTGTGTGAAGGGTAAATGGACTGCATTTATATAGCGGTGTCCCAACAGTGTTCACTCAAAGCGCTTTTACAATGTTTCCTAATGGTGTCAACCGTGCAAGTTTAGTCGGAAGCAGTTATGGTTAGGTGCCTCGCTAAGGGACCCCTTGACACTGAGCTAGGTGGAGCCGGGGATTGAACTAGTAACCTTCCGGTTAACCAGCCAACCCGCTCTACGACCTGATCCCCATGCCGCCATACTGCCTTGTGTATGTGTGTCTATGTGTATATGTGTTTGTGTGTGTGTGTGTGTGTATGTGTGTGTATGTGTGAGTTTGAACGTGTATGTCTGTGAATGTGTGCATGCAAGATGTGTGTGTGTGTGTGTGTGTGTGTGTGTGTGTGTGTGTGTGTGTGTGTGTGCGTGTGTGTGTGTGCGTGTACTCACGGTCTGCGTCCAGACAGCAGCTGGACCAGGCTGCAGTTAAAGAAGGTGAACTGCGTCTCAGCCACGGTGACGTTGAGGAAGCGCAGTGACAGGGTCACCATCACGGAGTCTGCGGGCAGGGATCACTCATCACTGACCCGTTTCACTCGCACGACTCAAACAACTGGATCTAAAGCATCATTCGTTCATTAAATCAACGACGATAAATTAACTGAATGAATTCAATCAACTCAGTGGAATACATTTATTACCCATGGTTAAAACAAATAATGCAAAGATTTTGTATTTTTATGTCATTCAATTAGTTTCTAATTGAAAGTAATAACTAAAATTGACCAGAACCTGCCTGAATTGTGTACGTTTTTTATGTACGCTTTGACTTGAGATTCTCGACTCCTGCTGCAAAGTTCTTCCACAGCAACACAACAAGACATTGGCTGGAACAATGCACTACCTGGTAATAACATCCAATCAACACGTGTTGCTCACCGTCCCCCTGGCCAATCAGGGGCAGGATGCCGGCGTCGGGGGTGGAGCATGTGACGCCGGTGGTGGACAGTATGGCGGGGGCTTCTGTGTCCTGGAAGAAGCAGGAGTAGACCTCCTCCTTCCCCAGGGCGGGCAGTCCCGGGACGGACACTCGGATCTGAGGAACAAAGAGAGGAATATAAAAAAAATATATATACGGTAATAATAATAATCATGAACTTGCATAAAGTAACAAAGTGCTTCACAGGATAAAAAGAAAAATGTTTTAGCAAAGAAGGGAAAAAGGGATAAGTGAGGGACGAGTGAATGGAGCGGGGAAATAAAATCGTTGTATTTAATAAAAGGGGTTCAATGAAGAGCGTTAGGTGAGCGATGAGAGAGGGTGCCCTCCCCAGCCAGCGAGGCCCTCCCTGTGATCGGCCTTGGGCCCAATCCCATTTCTACCCCTTACCCCTTCCCCTTCCCCCTCCCCCTTGTTTTGAAGGGGTAAGGGGAAGGGGGGAGGGGGAAGGGGGAAGGGGTAAGGGGTAGGAATGGGATTGGGCCTTAGTTACCGGGGTCTGGTCCCCGCGGCTGACGTTGTAGACGTTGAGCTCCTGGATGGAGAGGCACTGCTGGGCCTCGTCGAAGCTCCAGAGCCAGTGGCCCCCCAGGGAGCCCCGCTGACAGTCCTCCCGGAGACCACACCTAGAGAGAGAGGAGGGGGGGAGAGGGAGAGGGGGAGAGGGAGAGGGAGAGGGGGAGAGGGAGAGGGGGAGAGAGAAAGGGAGACGGAGAGAGAGAGAGAGAGAGAGAGAGAGAGAGAGAGAGAGAGAGAGAGAGAGAGAGAGAGAGAGAGAGAGAGAGAGAGAGAGAGAGAGAGAGAGAGAGAGAGAGAGAGAGAGAGACAGAGAGAGAGAGAGACAGAGACAGAGAGAGAGAGAGAGAGAGGAAGGAGACTGGTTGTCAATTAATTGATCACGGATATAATCGCACATACACACACACACAGACGCACACGCAGACACACTAACACACACACACACGCACACACACACACACACACACACACACACAGACGTACCGTCCGTCGAGGACACACCAGCCACAGTAGGGGTCCCTGGCAGACAGACAGGAGTCGCAGTCCAGGTGGTCTCCACACTCTGCCACCGGCCGCTTCTCCACCTGACGGGGACACAACACAGCTTCTAGCTAGGTGTGGCGCACGCTATGGATGGGGTATCCTGTTTTTATTGTGTTCAAATGGTGTGAAAGTGGGCAGAAATTAAATACTATACTGTAGTATGCAGCAATGTAAGTTGTGCATTGTGTGATATTTAATAGAGTGTAGTCATAATATGTAAAGTCTTATGAACCCCCCTCCTCCACCCAGCGAAAACAAACGCATTCTTCCCCATCAATATCCATATCTCACACTCTGTGTTTCATCCAATTCGTCCCTAAAACTTCTATGTGTGAGACTACAGGCTGCTGATTGGCCTAATTTAGATGTGGGAAACAAACATGCATGTGTGTTCAAGCACCATTTATCAACTTCCCACACAGACGCAGAACTCTGTAGGGAGTGTGCCGGTACAATGGAGACCGTTTTCTCCGATCAATACCATTGTGTTCGTTTCGACCCCGCGTGACCCCGTTTGACCCCCACCCCGGCTCTCCCTCAGACTGTTGTACCTCTCACGGTAGGGGCCGATGACCCCCGACCCCGACAGCCATCTGGCCCCCTTACATCCCTTTCTGCCCCTGGTTTGACGCGGGCATAAAGACCCAGCTTGAGGAAGTGGCCCAGCCACACAATAACGACAAATTGTATGCAGGGAGGCATCTGGGTGAAAGGGTGGACCTGGAAATTCCATTGAGGTCTTTGAATCATTGACGCTGTGAGTATGTGTGTGTGTGTGTGTGTGTGTGTGTGTGTGTGTGTGTGTGTGTGTGTTTGGGGGGGGGGGGGGTTGGTAGGGGAGGAGGAACCAATGAGGCGCGACTCCTTCCGTGTGTTCGATCAAGTGGGACGTTAAAAGTCAGAAGAAACAAAGTTTTAATTGTATTTTTTAAGCGGGGGACATTATTCAGTACACGTTTATACTACAAAGGGAACAGGACAGGACCCCCACATTCTCCCCGCACTGGGACTCACCGTGTTGCTGGTCATGATGTAGATCTGGGCGCGGCTGTGGTCCAGAAGCAGGTCGCTGTGGATCGGTGCGTTGGGTCGGACGGATGCGACGGCGTACGTCTTCACCTGACCGTCTGAGCCCAGGAACACCTGCGAGCGTATTAACAGGGCATGTTCACAGCCACTACCGTTTAAAGGACGCTTTCAAAAGCATCCGATCCATTGAGTGATTTTATCGACGTGTTGTATGGAGTGAAATAGGAGCCGTACGGAAACAGGGGAAAGCACCACAGTGCGATAATGTTGATTCATCTCTGTGGTGCAAATCGACGAAGTTACAATTAAATATGTGGCACATCTTTTGATCACATTTTAAATCAGACTTAAATGAATGCAGACATATGCTTATAATTTCTCAAAGGGTCGTGAACAGTCAGGCAACCGGAAGCTGATCACAGAGTGTATAACTCGAGTCTGCCGAGTAGAAGAGCAGCAACGATTAGACGCCTCTCAATCAAATAAACACATAACGAGTCGAAACACTAATTATATTTTAAAAGCAGATAAAAAAAAATCGGAAGAATTCATCCCGCAATTCAACGGCGAATCTAAGAATTGAAACCGGCGCCGAGGTAAACCACTCTCCGGCCTCGCCCCGGGCTACCCGACCCCCTGCCTCACGCATGAAATGAAACCCCGGACCGCAGGATAGAAGTGGTCATGGATGTGATTATCACACATTTCTCAAACCTAATATGGAGGGCAGCAGGACACCTCCGTGGGGATGAGGTCTGAAGCGATGCCCCCGCCCTCGGCGGCCTCTCGCATTACAACGTCCTAATGAGATTTCCCCTCACTCCCAGCGCCTCGGAGCCGAGGTTCCGTATCGGGAGAGCCGGGCGATATTACATCGTCCCCGGTACTCGGGTCCCGCTTCCCGGTGATGGACTCAGCGAGCCAGCGCAGGAAGTCAAGACGCACTCGCTACTAGGAAGTAAATAAATGATGCGTTGGCCTGGAGAAGTTATACGGTGATGGTATGGATTAGTCGTGTGGAAGGAGAGAGGCGAGAGGGGATGGTAGGCAGATCCCGTGCCGAAGTCAGGGTCAGAACATGTGCTCAAGGTCAAGTTGTCTTGATTTTCCCTTGTAAGCTGACAGACGGAGTCCCATGATCACAACACATGATTAAAGCTGGGCAACAACAACAACAACAACAACGACAACAGTAAAACACAAACGTAGTCCAACAACATGTGAACCTTAACAAAAACAATGATGGCTTGAACTACTGTAAAATTACGGATTAATGGTCTGGCAGGGGGAGTACTAATGCACACACAAACACACACACACACACACACACACACACACACACACACACACACACACACACACACACACACAATAACCTCATCATTCTCAACATCTTCTTAAGAAGGTTGGGTAAGAAATGGGTCAGGTAATAAGGAACAGGTCATAGGTCATCGTGACCGGGAGCAGCAGTAGACTGCTAGTGGATCTGTCACCTTGTGAAGGTTTCCTTTGGAGTCCCCGAGAAACGCGACGCTGTGGCCCTCCCTGACGTCGACAGCCACCGCGGTGAGACGGGCGGACCGACTGACCAATACCGCTTCGGCCTCCAATGGTATCCGGCTTGCCATTGGACTAGGGGTGTGGTCCGAGCCACAGGGATACGCCTCCAGGGTGTTCTGCAGCACAAGAGAGACGTGAAGAGTTATTAATCACACCAAACCTGGAGCCGCTCCTAATTGTACTCTGTAGTGTTATATTATGATTTATTGTATAGTATTTTACTGCTGAATTATAGCAGAATATAATGCCAACTTTTCCTTGCACTTTGTTATCCTCTCGACCCGCCTAATGTTCAATGAATAAAAAACGAACGTATCCTATCCTATCCAAGTCTTTAAAACTGGTGAGCGAATGCCAGCAGACACTTAATCGATCTTCAAATGGATTTAGCAGTGTATTAATACAAAGTAGTACACGGGAATGGCTCTCTTGGTTTTGCACAGAACCAAAGTTGTATCCGCTGAGGCTTACTGGTGGGACAGATGAAGGAAAACACTTTTGTAAAATCATAACAGTCTGCAGAGTAAATAAAGGATCAGCTCGCGGCTGCTGGTCTGCGGCCCGGAGTTAGTGCTCGGTATTCCCATCGCTGTCCTAACCGGAGCCCATTAAACGTTCCTACTTGGTTAAGAAGGAAAAAACCCCAACCCCTTGTTTTTGCTTCTAAAACCCAAACGTCATTTTTAAATGAATCCCTCGAAAGGGCCAACATTTTATTCATTCATTCATGAAAGCAAAAGAGCCCTGTGTTCGAAACGTCCCCACCAACGTGATTGATTGGTTACCGTGAGAAGGTTGGCACAGCTGGACTTGACCTCGTACTCGATGTAGGCCACCTGGCCGCCGCCCTCCACCCGGCCGTCCTGGGTGTAGCACAGGTCGCGGGTGGAGTCGATGCTGCGGTCCAGCTGGTCCAGGGAGAAGCGGCAGAGGGCCGAGGCCTCGGAGGTCTCCGTGGGTTTGCTGGAGGTGGAGGTGGAGGAGGAGCTGAGGTGGGCCGCGAAGACCCCCAGCAGGGTGTCCCCGTCCGGACCCCTGCTCTGTCCCACCTGACGGGAAACAGGGAAGTACACTCTGAAACAGGGAAGTACACTCTGAAACAGGAAATACACTCTGAAACAGGGAGGTACACTCTGAAACAGGAAATACATTCTGAAACAGGGAAGTACACTCTGAAACAGGAAGTACACTCTGAAACAGGGAAGCACACTCTGAAACAGGGAAGTACACTCTGAAACAGGGAAGTACACTCTGAAACAGGGAAGTACACTCTGAAACAGGGAAGTACACTCTGACACAGGGAAGTACACTCTGAAACAGGAAATACACTCTGAAACAGGGAAGTACACTCTGAAACGGGAGGTACACTCTGAAACAGGAAGTACACTCTGAAACAGGAAGTACACTCTGAAACAGGAAGTACACTCTGAAACAGGGAAGTACACTCTGAAACAGGGAAGTACACTCTGACACAGGGAAGTACACTCTGAAACAGGAAATACACTCTGAAACAGGGAAGTACACTCTGAAACGGGAGGTACACTCTGAAACAGGAAGTACACTCTGAAACAGGAAGTACACTCTGAAACAGGAAGTACACTCTGAAACAGGGAAATACACTCTGAAACAGGAAGTACACTCTGGAGACAGAGCAGAAACCCTCATTTTGACGGAGACTTCGGCAAATACTTTTATGTTATTTTACAGCATAACTTCAAATTACAGTCAAAGTCATTCTGTAGAATAACAATTTAACTGAACAAGAAATGTATCATCAATTTTATTAGAAATATATCATCAATTGAACAAGAAACGGATCAGGGGAAACATGGCCGAAGGATTACCTGTGCTGCCTGGAGCAGGTTATAAGTCCTGGGAGAGGAGGAGGAGGAGGAGGAGGAGGAGGAGGAGGAGGAGGAGGAGCGACACAGCAGCGGCAGCTCCACGTACGAGTAGTACGACACATCCCCGAGGCACACGCGCGCCACGTACGTGCGGTACTCCCGCGACGGCGCCTGGATGTCCCGGCGGTAGAACAGGAAGTAGGCGTGCGAGCGGCGCGCGAACGCCGCCACAAAGTGGTGGTCGTACTCCGACAGCCGGCCCGCCACCGCCAGCTTGGCCGTCTCCTCGTAGGAGAAGAGCGGCAGCGCGGTGAGCTGGCGCGTGGAGATGGGCGGGTGGCTGGCCGTGTAGCCCCGGCCCACGTACATGACGACGCGCTCGCCGCCGCGGGGCCGCGCCACCAGCCCCACGGTGGCGACGCGCGGGTCGTTGGCCGCCACGTACTGCGTGTCCACGGGCCGCTCGCTGGAGAACAGCACCTGGCTCACGGAGGTCAGGCTGCGCTTCTGGCAGGTGCCCTGGTGCACGCTGCCGCAGGTGATGAGCTCGGCCGCCCAGGGGTCCACCAGGAGAAGCTGGTTGTGGTTGCTGGTCCACCGGGCCTGCGGGCAGTTGGCCTCGGTCACGGGGGGCAGGCAGTCCTTGCTGTCCTTCACGGGGCCCGTGGTCTCCTCCTGCTGCAGGCGGAGCCCCTCCAGGCCGTCCAGCTGGAAGAGGTGGTCCCGCGCGCCCACGTACACCGTGCCCACCGCCGGGTCCGGGTGGAGCAGCAGGTGCTGGAAGTCCGTGTCGTTGCGGGTGAAGCGGGGGTAGGCGGGGGGGCCGGGGAGGGCGCGGCCCCCCGAAGGGCGGAGGAGAAGGAGGAGCGCGGCCCAGTGCAGGACGTCCCGCAACTGTGGCATCGCAGAGGAATACTAGAAAGAGAGAGAGAGAGAGAGAGAGAGAGAGAGAGAGAGAGAGAGAGAGAGAGAGAGAGAGAGAGAGAGAGAGAGAGAGAGAGAGAGAGGGGGAGGGAGGGAGAGAGAGAGAGAGAGAGAGTTTATGGTTTATGTTTACGTGTGAGCTCATCAAGACCCAGTAGTAAAGCTGCAGAAGGGGCTGTCTCCTGGTGAGAGATGCTTCACGGGGAACAGCAAATGGGAATTGTTTAAACGTGACATCTGGAATTGTCAGATCACCAGCAGAATCTGAACGGCCAGCCGCACCAAAAATGTCAACTAGTTTATGGATCAGAGTGCTGTACGGTGTACGGCAATTAAAAAATCTATCAAAACTGCAATTTTCAGTAGACAATTAGATGGAGCATCCCTAGAATAAAATGGCAGACTACTCCCTAGCTGTGGGGCATCAGCAGCCTGTGCTGCTGCATGAGGCCAAGCCTGCGAAACGGTTAGAAGCTTCTGGTCAGAGGAACGACAGTTAGTGAGCTACAGCGAGCATACAGCGAGCATGTGGGTGTGAGGTCAGAGATATAAAAACGGTGCCAGCCCTCAGTCTCTAACAGGAATACGTGCATCGGAAGAAAAGGGAGAGGATCAACACGAGGCAGTGATATTCCTGAACTCTGAATGACCCGATATGAGTTAAAACTCTCCTTTAATTATTGAGCAGGAGACTGCTGCACCCGGGCCCATCCCAGCTCAGAGAAAAGTAAACAAAGTGACAGACGGACAGGGCAGAGTGTGTGTGTGTGTGTGTGTTTGTGTGTGTGTGCGCTGACGCGGTCCCAAAGTGTGTCCGCGTCAGCACACACACACACATACAGCGACGCAAGCACACACGCATACACTAACACATACACATTTGCACACACGCATACACTAACACATACACGCACACGCACACACACACACACACACACACACATACACACACACACACACACACACATAGATAGCCACAGGGTCATTGAGGAGCAGGTGCAAGTGTGTTAATGTGTGTCTGGTTAAGTGGCTTGAGTGTCTTAGAACTCCTCTTCACTAATTCATGACCAGATCCCCCCAACCCAGCAGCATATGTGTGTGTGTGTGTGTGTGTGTGTGTGTGTGTGTGTGTGTGTGTGTGTGTGTGTGTGTGTGTGTGTGTGTGTGTGTGTGTGTGCGTGCGTGTGTATAAGTAAGCGTGAGTGAGCGTGTGTGTGTGTGACTGTAAATAATCACTTAACCAGGATTGAAAGACATGCTTAGAGTCCAAACAAAGGAAGGGGAGATAGACAGCCAACGCAGACCAACGCGACCCAACGCACCCTAACGCACCCTAACGCACCCTAACGCACCCTAACGCACCCTAACGCACCCTAAAAAACCTAACACACCCTAATGAACCTAACGCACCCTAATGAACCTAACGCACCCTAACAAACCTAACGCACCCCAATGAACCTAACGAACCCTAATGCACCCTAACCTAACGCAACCTAATGAACCTAACGCACCCTAATGAACCCCAACGCCCTA
>NC_082388.1:22615028-22697528 GCF_031168955.1 Gadus macrocephalus | reverse complement strand
ACCTTTGAACAAAGTCTGGGAGAAATGTTCACCCATTGGAAAATTCGAAAACCATCTCTCTTCTGCTCCTTTCTCCTCGCTCTCTCTTGACAACTTTGTAATCTACCGACAATGGCTCTATTCAACCAATATTTACCAAGACAACCTAACACCACTACAGGTATTCTTGAGTTATTAACTACAGCTGGTCACTTTTCAAAAGTTTTTATCGATAAATTATGCTGAATAAGAAGTTACATTTTAAAATTGACGATACATCATTCCTGATAGATGACTAATATAACATAATAACAAAAGAATGAACTGGCATCAACCGACGACAAGATCAAAACCTGCCTTCAATTTCTAAAAATACAAGGTGCATGTTCTGTTTGTGTGAGCTCACGTTGCACCAAAGAAGGAGGGCAACACACGAGAAAAACACGGCGAGCTGACTTTGATAATGAGCCGCCTCTTCCTATAGTCGAGTGGAACTGCCGCCACTAATGCTGGTGGGTGGAAAGACTACTTGAGGTCGAGTCTTGAGGTCGCGAACCCGGGGAGGAAGCTACACAAGTACTCTGATCCTGCCCACGTTCGCCACACCATCGTAGGAAAATGGGTTGTGCGTGCCTTTTAATGTAAGGGATGAAAGTGCATAGGATACAACGTTCTGCAGATGGTAATTGAAATAAATCAGAGCCGATATGGAATGGACGGCTCAGAGGAGCTGGACTCTAATTACCCTGGGTGGGAGGGAGGGGGGGGGGTGGGAGGGAGGGGGGGGGGGGGGGGGGGATGCGCCCAGCCCGTGCCACCCCATTGGCTGAGCTGCTGCTCCTGCTGGGCAGAACCATACAGTCTACGGCTCGAACCCATTCAATTAGCATACAGCAGATTGTAGCCCGAAACGGAGGGGGCCTTTCCACATCCCGTGAAGAGGATTGTTCCGCTCTCTCTCATCCACTTATCTTCAGCAAGCCCTCTGACCCATCCCCTACCCTCGCCTCTTGCAGTAGGCCCCTAATGTTCACCCAACCACCGATGACCCTGACAACCCATAGCGAATCGCGAATGCCGCGAGGCAACGCTGACTCAACAATAGAGCGCTAAGGCTCAGGCTCATCTTAAGGCATGTTAACACACACACGCCCCCCCCCCCAGGATCCATTAGGTCCATCCACACAGCACGCCTTGATCGATACTTTCCAGAAGATACGTTGACAAGTGAAGTCGATCACTCAAGATGGCTGTTTGCTTCCAGAATGAGGCCTAAGACATGCGTTTGCTTTCAGACGGCAACGGAGACATCCAGCAGTGACAAACGGCTTTGAGGTGGGGCCGAGCCCCACCTCAAAGCCGTTTGTCACTGCTGGATGTGGGGGCAACAGAGCTTGTGGGGGGTGGGGTTCAGGTGGGGCCGTGGTTATAGCAGCATAAATACCAGTTGTCAGTCATGCATGCAAGACAACTGACCACCCTGCCCCAAAGAATCTGGCATGTGTTTTTGGAAAGAGAATGCTAACACCTGTGTGCTAGCATTCCAGCTAGATAGCTAGAAGAGCTCCTCTTGGCCGGGGGCAAAGGGACAACTGCCCCGGGGTCTGTGGTTGAAGGGCGTGACGTAGCCCTACATCCAATTTGGACAGGGAGGAGGGAGGTGGGAGAGAGGCGGGCCGGCACACAGCCACGCCAAGCTCAAGATTGCTTGTAGATTGACCCGTGCTTGTGGCATGGAGTGAGGGAGTCAGACAATAGGAACGAGCAGAAGTGAAATACCTCAGACTTCCATCCTATTGCGTCTTCGGTTTGGTCATTTCATGATATGTGCTTATTATCCTCCTCGTACAGAGCTGAGGGTGGTTAGCCATCAGAATGCTAGTTTGAGCCTATCATCACGAGCGACAAAGTTCACATTGGTTCAAGTTCAACCATTGTACAATAGGAATTCCAGCCCTGTCTCCCAGAGACAAAGTGAGACCCATTTGATTAGCTTTGAACATTTCTGCTGAATAACAATGAATCCAAACCATATAATACAAGCCGCAACCATTTAATACACGTTTTAATGAAGGGACAGAAGCTGGCCCTAACCAGAAGCCTGTAAATGCGGTACTTAACGCAACAATCTGTGGAAGGCATACCATTCATTCAAGCCCCTACCACGCAGCCAGCACAGTCAAGTGTGGGTAATGTGATATTGTGCTTGTGGAACAGCCACTTGGGCAGGCAGATGGCTCGCTATTCAGAGAAATCTGGATTTTACGAGAGCAAACCAATGGAATAGATAAAGAAGAATTGCCCTTTCTCCTGAAGCATAATGAATATATTGATGATGTAACAGTATATGGACCCTGTATCTTATAATGTAGGGTATTCAGAATGACTGGAAGATACCAACCTATGCCTATTCACAAAAAGTCACATCTTTCTTTCATATTAGTGTACTGCATTTATTACTATCATAATCACGAGCTGCATTACAGTCCAGGCGACAAAGCCGAGGAGCCATCTGAGCGGGGGATGCCCTTTGTTTTAGCCTAACAAGAATGAGACGCAAAACATCTGTCATGTTTCTCCTCCAATCCAAAATTAATGAGGAGCCCAAGGGAACTTCAGATTTCTTTGATTGTGTCACTCAGGAGAATACACAGAGTTCAGACAAACCATGCCAATCTAATGAAAAACAACAACCATACATGACTGTTTATGTTAACTACCAGACATTAGGCGAAAATGGCGACGGCTAAATTAAGATGAATTGGTGTAAAGGGCATTTCACTTTTTCTCACACAACTCGCATTCCTTCAGGTGACGCGTGTCTGCTGTTGTGATGGATGCAATGTTTCCACAATAGCTGATATGATCTTTTGATAGCATATAACAATGAACGAGTCGATTTAATTCAATTCGCGCTTTTAAATGACATAGAAACCAAAGATTGAACAAGATCTGAACTTACCTAAAGGGAATTGATGGAATCGGCTGTAGGATGCAAAGCTCTCATCCACTGAAGCGAAGAAAGTGTTTTGCGCTTTGAGCTCCAGTCACCTACAGATGACAATCGGTGTACATCTTTAAAATAATCCAATAGGTCTACCCTGGTGAGGCTGACACATCACTTTCAAAACTAGA
Organism: Gadus macrocephalus; assembly: GCF_031168955.1. Classification (NCBI taxonomy): domain Eukaryota; kingdom Metazoa; phylum Chordata; class Actinopteri; order Gadiformes; family Gadidae; genus Gadus; species Gadus macrocephalus. The sequence goes on along the minus strand of NC_082388.1, from coordinate 22,694,414 downwards.
TGCGAACTCGGGAAACACCGGTCCCGCCGTGACTCTTACCCTCCGTTGTTGTGGGTAGTAGTGAGCGCTGCAGGGAGGGCGGTGTGTGGACCAGTCCGGTCTGCAGCTGCCAAGGACTGGAAGGGCTTCAACGAGAGGAGTCCCTCAGCGGCCAGCTTGGGGCGGCCACCCCGGTTACCATCGGTACGAATGAAACCAAGCGTAGTATGCCATTCCTCACATACTATATATGGACATATGTACAGGGTCACAAGGGAATATCTTGATTGACATTTCTGATACTAACCAAATTTTCCTATGGGACGAATAAATATGAGCTTCTACGAGATTGTTTACCAAGAAATGGGCCTGAATAGTGATGCTGAATAGTTCACAATTTCAGTAAGAAAAATAAGTCAAAGACCTGATGCAGTATGTTGTTTTTCCAAAGCACATTTGCACCAGAACAGACAAAAGGCTGTTCACTTGAACGGAGGCATGACTAGTGCTGCTGCATGGCGCTGACACTTTTCCAACATGATGTATTACTGCCCCCAGCTGGAAGGTTTAGGTAATAAAATTGTTAATATTTTTTTTTTATTAAATAATTCAGTGTACCCGGTGCATGCATGTCCCTTTGCCATATAGACAGCGGACTGCGTAATACATCCACTTGAACTGTACCAGGACAACGGTGTAAAACATAAACTTGAACTAAACGTGGGCAACTATGTAGCCTTAAAGCTAAACTTTCAGAATATTTCCTGCAGAGGCAGGTTGGACTACTGAAATCCAAATTTACAGATTGTGATTACAGAGTTTACAGAGATGATTCACAAACTCAGTTAAGCCGGTCATAAACTTAATATTGACTCAAACAATAAAATGAAGAATAGCTGATTCACAATTGCAACCGAATATGCGGTAGGCCTACATAATTACAGATATGAACAGTTTGTATTTCATAGCATGAAATCATTGTTTCCAAATAATTCTGAGGAAAAACTCAAAAGGTTATCCTTCAGATCTCAGTCTCATTTATCGCCAGATTATTTGTTGGAAATGTGTTTTATGAGAGGCTAGCTCATTGTGATTTCATGTAGGCTATTGCTTAGGCCTATCTCTTGTTGATTTTGAACATCCTTTTCTATTTTAGTTTTGACTGACATCTGAGTGCTGAAATGTCCAAAGACCAACGCAGGGATGATGTTACAGTAGAACAGCGAAAGAATTTTGAGAACCTCAAAATCAAAGTGAACAAAAATACCTCCCTGCTTCCACTTTTGTATCCAGAATGTTATTGAGGTTAACTGGTACCCAGATCTAATTCTACGTTTTAAAACGTTGTGCATTTAAGTCGATATTTGGACCAAGGTCAATCCATAACATTACTAACGCACTACGTGGCTTCAATCTAAAATAAGTTGTTTCAGGGTTTGGTTTTCATTTAAAATCAGTTGATCAAGATCTGTCAATGTGCGCATGTGCGCTGCCAGCCGCGTTCTCACAATTACTTTAACCACGTCCCAGCCAGGACCATGCCGAAGGAGGCGTGTTCCCGACCTTCATTCCCACTACCTGAGCTGTCTCACCTGGCTGCAAAAATGTCGTGGTTATGAAAAGAGTTGAAAATCCAATCACATTTTTAGTTCTACTCACTAATCCTCATCGAAATGCAAACGCCAGTAAAGGATTCCCCGGTCCATCCGGGATTTTACAGAACTGAAGTTCAGAAAACTACCTGGGACGTCCCGGAGCGATATGAGGCTCTCAAACCGATCGGCTCTGGCGCTTACGGGACAGTTTGGTGAGTTTACTCGCATTTTAAGTGGTATCTCTGCGTTTGAAATACTTTTGTTTGTATGTATGACTAAATTGTCTATGAAACCGTAATTTATTTTCTAAATGGCCTTATATGAACCATCTGACTAGTATTTCCCCCCGCTCTTTATCTATTTGTGTGTATACCAGTCTGTAACTCACGCATAGCCAAGGACTAGACGCGTTGACCTCTACTAACAACAAGACCCGTTGTGTACGCCGCCAGCTAAAGAGCATGTCGGTACAGGTCCACAGATAAGGGCACTTTAAGAATGTGCTGCATGCAGAGCAAACAATACCGAAAAAATAACAAAACAATGTGCAATAATAGGCCAGAGCTGTTGTTTATTTTAAATTGTCGGTCAGTTAGATGGGAATGCTTTCCTCTAGATCGACTGTCTTTTTCAAAATACATAATTTAACCTTTCTTTCAGGTTTAAACTGAAATGATATTACAATAAAGTCAACCCCTGATTTTTATATGCACATTTCCATAGCTCTGCCCTAGACAAACAGACCAAGGAGAAGGTGGCCATTAAGAAGCTGTATCGACCTTTCCAATCACTTATCCACACCAAAAGAGCCTACAGGGAACTCCGACTGCTGCGCCACATAGAGAACGACAATGTAAGTCCATACACTCAATGCTATCTGGTTTTGATGATGATGAATATTCAATAATCTATCGATTGATCAATCGATCAATCAATGGGTCGATCGGTCAGTCCACCTGTCTGTCTGTCTGTGTCTCTGTCTCTCCGTATATCTCTCCATCCATCATGTATGGATCTCTGAGACATACTCAAGGCCAGGCCGCAGCTACAGGGCCTCTCACACACCTGGGCTTGATTCCAAAACTTTTCCCTTGATCCCTTGATCCCTTGATCCCTCAGGGCCTTGAGTGCCAGCAGGAGCCCGATGAAGGAACGATGTGGGATCGGGACCGGTTGGGGCAGCTGAGCTGCTTCAGCCTCATTATAAGCGATTTTGACTGTTAATGATCCCACCAATCCCGAATTTTTGACTTTGTATATAGCCAACCACGTTTGTCATATGTTGCCATGTGTGAGATATGGTCGACATAGACTTTTGGTTTGGACGGGTGTCTGATGTTTGTGGATCACCCTCCGTTGAGAAGTATGGATGTGTTTCCCAACAGAATATCATATATTCAATGTGGTCTATGAAACCCTTTAAGACTGTATCTGTGATAAAAGACGATATAAATACACACACACACACACTCACTCACTCACTCACTCACTCACTCACTCACTCACTCACTCACTCACTCACTCACTCACTCACTCACTCACTCACTCACTCACTCACTCACTCACTCACTCACTCACTCACTCACTCACTCACTCACTCACTCACTCACTCACTCACTCACTCACTCACTCACGCACTCACTCACTCACTCACGCACTCACACAGTAATGGTTATACTGTGTAGGCCTGGTTTGCGTTTGGTATCCATGCATCAGCAGCAGATCACTAGATCCCTTGTGTCTCTCCTGTGATATCTCAAGGTGATCTCCCTCCTCAACGTCTTCACCCCTGATTCCTCGCTGGAGAAATTCCAGACCTTGTGAGTATAGAGTCAGGCACAACATTCCTTCCCTCGCTGTCAAAGCTTGTTCAGACCTCCTTGAGTGAGCGTCAGGGTATGAGTGTGTGTGTGGTGTGAGAGAGAGAGAGAGAGATAATGTGTGTGTGGGTACCTGTGTGTGCGTGTGTTCATGTTGGGATGAGAGGGTATGCGTGTCTGACATTCCACGAGGCAGATGTGTCAGAGCATGTACGCTATGTTTTGATGGAAAGGTTTCGTTTTGCTCTACCAGTTACAACTCCATATAACTTCGTTGTAACACATATACTTTATTACTTTTATTATACATGTGTTATTTTAATATCACTCATTACTCTCAGAATCACATTGCTTCATTCAAAGCCTGCTTCTACCTCCCTCCCTCTCTCTCTCTCCCTCTCTCTGTCTGTCTCTCACGCTCCGTGTCTCTCTCCATCTCTTTGTCTGTCTCGGTCTCTGTCCTTATATCTTCCTCATTTTCTCTTTCTCTCCCTGTCTATCTCTCTTTCTCTCTCTCTCTCTCTCTCTCTCTCTCTCTCTCTCTCTCTCTCTCTCTCTCTCTCTCTCTCTCTCTCTCTCTCTCTCTCTCTCTCTCTCTCTCTCTCTCTCTCTCTCTCTCTCTCTCTCTCTCTCTCTCTCTCTCTCTCTCTCTCCCTATGTCTCTCTCTCTCTCTCTCCCTATGTCTCTCTCTCTCTCTCTCCTTGTCTCTCTCCCTATGTCTCCCTCTGTCTCCCCACCCCCCTCTCTCTCTGCCCATAGTTACATGGTAATGCCCTTAGTGGCTCAGGACCTTGGCCACATCATGAAGAAGAGGCGGCTGGCGGATCGCATTGTAATCTACCTGTTCTACCAGCTCCTACGGGGGCTCAAGGTGAGTCCTCTGTGTCTGTACTTCGCTGTGAACAATAGATCTTTAGTCTTCTTTAGCCTTTAATCCGTGGACGTGTTTCTCCCTAGTCCATGTATGCTCAAAGTATATCTAATAAGTCATCGGCTCTTTGTCCAGAAATCCTTAAAGAATGGGTGTGTGTGTGTGTGTGTGTGTGTGTGTGTGTGTGTGTGTGTGTGTGTGTGTGTGTGTGTGTGTGTGTGTGTGTGTGTGTGTGTGTGTGTGTGTGTGTGTGTGTGTGTTGGTCTGTGTATGTGTGTGTGTGTGTGTGTGTGTGTGTGTGTGTGTGTGTGTGTGTGTGTGTGTGTGTGTGTGTGTGTGTGTGTGTGTGTGTGTGTGTGTGTGTGTGTGTGTTGGTCTGTGTATCTGTGTGTTTGAGTGTGTGTGTGTGTGTGTGTGTGTGTGTGTGTGTGTGTGTGTGTTTGCGGGTGTTGGTGTGTGTTGGTAACATCTCCCAACCTTTTGTGTTTGCAGTATATCCATTCCGCAGGGATCATCCATCGGGTAAGGGACAGGAGACAGGCTCCAGGCATCAACCTGTTTGGTGTTATCACAACAGATCTACACTGTTTGTATCCCCATACATGATGTGGATCATGTGCCTGTGTTATTGTTATGTATTAATACACCATCTTTTATGTTTTTTTGCTTTTAGGATCTGAAGCCTAATAATCTTGCAGTAAATGAAAATTGTGAATTAAAGGTAAGTTGTGAAAATGTCTAGGCTGTATTCTAAGGTGCTGTCGGTCCGAGTTGAGATTTGGAAAGAGAGAGAGAGCAGAAAAGAGCAGAAGGGAGACATATTCTGAACCTTACAGTACCAACCCAAAAAAAACATCCCTCCTTCCACTCTCTCGTCCATACGTTTCTCCTCCTTGAGATGTGTTGCATTTCACACACCTGTGATTTACCGGCAAGATGTTTTCCCTGAAATGAACCAATCAGGGAAGAGATGCCCTGATTGTTCAGAGATTTGCGAGGCGCGGTCTAAAATCTATACCGTCTTATGCAGAAAACAGTTATTCTACTAACAGAGCATTTCACTCACTAATAGGTGACGGATTTACAACTAATTACAATCAAATAATAGCTCTTCAATCTTTCCTACAGCCCCTATAAGATGTAACATATGACATGTTTGATATTTGTTGCTTCGTTAACAGTAGTCCATGTGTCTCCAGATCCTAGACTTTGGCTTGGCCAGACACCAAGAGAGTGAGATGACCGGTTATGTTGTGACTCGCTGGTACCGGGCACCTGAGATCATCTTCAACTGGATGCACTACAGTCAATCTGGTAACCAGTGCTATCTCACTACAGTCAATCTGGTAACCAGTGCTATCTCACTACAGTCAATCTAGTAACCAGTGCTATCTCACTACAGTCAATCTGGTAACCAGTGCTATCTCACTACAGTCAATCTGGTAACCAGTGCTATCTCACTACAGTCAATCTGGTAACCAGTGCTATCTCACTACAGTCAATCTAGTAACCAGTGCTATCTCACTACAGTCAATCTAGTAACCAGTGCTATCTCACTACAGTCAATCTGGTAACCAGTGCTTCCTCACTACATTCAATCTGGTAACCAGTGCTTCCTCACTACAGTCAATCTGGTAACCAGTGCTTCCTCACTACAGTCAATCTGGTAACCAGTGCTTCCTCACTACAGTCAATCTGGTAACCAGTAATCCCAACACAGTCAATCTGGTTAACATCACACAGACAATATGGCTCAGTTGATGAAACAATAGATTGCGGTTTGCCAATAACAATTCTACGACATGTGTCTAATCCTCTGCTCCTTTCCCTTCGCTTATTCTTCCCAATTTATAGTTGATGTGTGGTCAGCAGCCTGCATTCTGGCAGAGATGATTACGGGGAAAGTTGTCTTCCCAGGTCATGACAGTATCCTGAAATTCACCAGCATATATATAAATGTGTGTGTGTGTGTGTGTGTGTGTGTGTGTGTGTGTGTGTGTGTGTGTGTGTGTGTGTGTGTGTGTGTGTGTGTGTCTATTTGGATTATTATGTATTTCAATATCATTTAAATGAGAGATAATCTGTAAACTCTTGTGTAAAGCATGCATGCGTTAAACCACAGTACTATATCTTATCTGCTTAGTTGATCCTTAACTACCCTGTTCAGGTATTGACCAGCTAAAGAAGATCATGTCGCTGACGGGGACCCCTGCGTCCGCTCTGGTGCAGAAGATGCAGAGCGCAGATGTTGGTTCAGTTTTATTCTCATCCTTTTTAAAGCTTGCTGACTTTACATTTTTTGCATTTTAGTACAATAAGTAATAATGGCGTAAAACGAACCAAAGATGAAGTGATGTTGTTGTTGTCCAGGCGCAGTCGTATGTGCAAGGTCTGCCCCTTCAGAAGAAGAAAGTCTTCAGTGAAGTCTTTCCATCCATGGATAAAAAGGGTAACATGGTCCGCTTTAATTATCTACAATGATAAATTATTCAAATAATTTCTTAATACATTTTTATTCCATTGTTATATATTTTTTAATTTATTATGTCAGTGTTATCAGTTGATTATTAATAATTCCAAATAAAATTGTATCAATTACAACTACAAGAAAAAAATATTATTATTACAATTATTAAGAATACAATCATTATTATAATTGTTATGACTACAATGATCAGCAACCATTATTATTGGTTATTAACGGCTTAACACAAGCGAACCCTTGACTCATCCTCTCTTTGTCGCTGAAGCTGTGGACCTGCTGGAGGCGATGCTGCTGCTGGACCCGGAGAGCAGGCTGACGGCCGCCCAGGGCCTGTCCCACCCCTACCTGGCCGAGTTCCACGACCCGGAGAGCGAGCCCGGCTCCCAGGCGTACGACGACTCCTTCGAGAGCCTGGAGCTGGACATCGGGGAGTGGAAGAGTGAGTGGAGGCTCGTAGCTGGAGGACAGCCCATTCATCCTCCAGTCTTAGTGGTGGTACAGTCCATTCACCCTCCAGTCTTAGTGGTGGTACAGCCCATTCATCCTCTAGTCTTAGTGGTGATACAGTCCATGCTGAACTTCATAAAGGGTTTTACCTGACTTCTGCCAAGCAGAGTATTTTGGAGAACGTTAATATGCGCAGACTAAAGCAACAGGATAGAGCTCTTGCTTGCATTTGATATATTGTTTGAGTCAACATCCACTGAAGCCATACAGTTTCCTAGATGACAGATGTAAAAAAAAATAATGGTAGCCCTAATTTGCATAGTCTAAATGATCTGCTGAGGGATCATAGCTTTTAGATGTTTTATATATGTACCAGCTAAATTGTGGCGTTTTAACATTTAAAATAACAGTTACTCTAAATCGATTAATGCATTTTGTGACTGATGTTTGTGCTCTATCCAGGTCTCATTCACATGGAGATTATGACCTTCGATCCTGTCAACCCCAGAAACACAGCGATGTGAGACGCCAGCTCTGACGAATCCATGATGAAGTGGCGCCCTCTACTGTCCGAATACAATAACATCATATAGGCCCGTTACTGTCTGAATACAATAACATTATTGACCAATTCCGGTGGCAGCATACTTTAGATTTTAAATATATTTTATTTCAATGAAATCTGAAAGATGTAATAGACAATAGAACAGTCAAAGTAAATATATAAAACAAATATTGTGATTAATAAATAAGTTTTTTCATATCAAAATAGTGATCGTATTTTGTTTAATTAAGTTGTTGAGAACTGTGATTTTCTGGTCGCAAAGAAAACGGGAGCTCGGAAAGTTTTGCAGTACCCCCTATGGGCCCTAGTGATTCACTAGGGGGGCTTGAGGTACCTTGAAACAGATCGTTTTGGAGCATAATAAAACAGGAGTTATGAAGAATGAATAGGAACACAGCAGACATGTAGGTCCTTCTATGGACCTACATGTCTGGTCCTTCTAGATGTCTAGATGTCAATGTAAAAGAGCCGTTATTCACCAACAGCCCTGGACATTTGACCCGATATATATCTGTAGATGTCTAAACTGTGTCTAGCTGTCTAGACCATTTTCAACAATGACAACAGCATTGCATCGATCACCCTCAACATTCTTTACCGCAGATTACTTGTATAGATGTATTCACATGAATTTCTATACATTATATTAACTTTTCTTCCTCCAAAGAGGGGAACAGACATAAGAAGTGACGTTTAAAATATAGGAGTTCATGTTCAACTATATAACTTGTGCTGGAGGATATCGTAATTTACGCTAGACTTTTATGTTGCAGTAGCTCTGATCCTTTCTCTAAGAATTCACCCGACAGGACACAGCCACATTATAACAGTAATTATGCTTTATTGCCATATTCCATTTTTGTCCCATGAAAACCTTTACTTTAGTCTTTGGCTACAACTGAGCATAAAAATAACAAATTAATATAAATGGGAAAAAGTGATTGATCAGCAGGGGGGTAATGTAGCTATCCTACGTTACCCAGCGAAGCTCACTACCATGTCCTTAAGCTAGATAGGAACCAAATCTCTTGAGAAACAACCTATTTACTTACCCGCTTGGCACAAAGAAAATAACCCGCCGAATGCAACGCTGCACTCGATTTCAAGCATCCCAAGAACACACACATGCACGCAGACACACATCGAACGCAGGCACTGCTTCACAATTCAAAGTGGTTGTGAAAGGCATTTTAACACCTAACTATGGAGGCTCTTCCACAGACAGCCTCACCAACCATCAAAGAACTGTAGCATCATGTGCAAAACATTGTCGCCAACCGTCGGCAGCGAGAGTCTCAGGGTTGCTCGTTGTCGTTATGGTTGTTGTTGGGGCCGCCCCCCTGGGGTCTATATACTGAGGGTGTTCAGCGCTGGCACCAGCGTCACCGGCTCTGGCAGGTTCTGGTTGTGTTCTGGGGCTCCTTTGCTCTGGATGACCTTCTGTCGATGCCTCTCCTCCTGGCGCTTCTTCTTCTCCAGCCGCAGCTGCTCCTTCTTCAGCTTGTTTGAAACCTGGGCGTCAGGAAATAGGAAATACCCTCAGCCGGGATCAAAACCAGAGCGCAACACCAAAGTAAAGCGAGTGCTGAAAACCAAACGCGTTGCTCTTCACTGACAGCTGGCTTCACCGGCATCTCGACTCAAACCTATACACTTTTTAACTTATTTTGACATTTTATTCATGGTATCTTGCGACACACTTATAATCAAAGCAGGAAACAAAGAAAATCAAGTGAACGATACTCTGTCCCCCCCATCGCATACCTTGGCTTTCTGCGCGTTGTTGCCCTCTGGTGGTGGCCGGGGGTCACTGCCTGCTGGGGGGGTCCCACTGCAGGCCGAGATGGATCCTGGCTCGGGGTCTAACAGCCACTCAGCGTTGAGGGTGGCTGCGCTCAGCTGCCCGAGGTACTCCTCGTCATCTGCCCCACGGGCAAACACACACAAAGACCCTCAATCACTTAAACCAACAACAGGGAAAATCACCAGTTTTTGAAAATCTGGTGATTTTCACCAGATTTTCATACGTACCGGCTTTTCGTCAGGTTACAAAAAAGGCGTGGTTTACCGTGGACTATTTAGTGGACCGTATCCACCTTGTGAATTTCAGAGGATTCCGACACAGGTCATTTAGGAGTCGGCAAGGGGTAGTGAACAATTATATTTGTTGTGTTGATTGGAGCATATCCAGGATTTCGCTTTGAAAGAGGATGGGGTCAGGATGAGGTCTCCGACCTTTCCAGTTGAGGCGACGCCCTTTGCTTGTGAGCAGTCCACCCTTTCCTTGCTCCTTTGTTTTTTTATTGTTATGGTCGCCTGGTTGCGGTATTTCTCAACAACAAAGTTGACCTATCTATCGTTTAGAAATGAAAGGCTCGATTCTATTTCGGTTTCACCTCGGACACACACACACACACACACACACACACACACACACACACACACACACACACACACACACACAAGCGGATGTAGCTTGTCAGATCTACATCTTCATTCCTGCTCTTCAGACCGCTAGGATGGGCGTATGTGGTGGTCCTCACCGACGGCTGGGTGCTGATAGGTGCTCAGGATCACGTTGTCCTCGTACAGCGGGGGAGAGCGCTCTCCCGCCGTCATCTGTCCGTCTCCAAACTGCCGCTGCTGCCCGTCAGCGTTGTGCAGATTCTACGCCGCGTCCGACGGGAAGAACACGGAGCACACACGGGACACGTCAACGGTGGCTCGACGGGGGGCGGGGTCAACAGAGCTGAACGGGGTTTATACTTTGGTCGACGTCAGATCAAACCGTTTCCCAGATGGGATTGGTGTCACAGTACAAATTATAGGAAGCAATAGGATAATTAAAAGGTTTAGATGAAAATCGAATTTATATACCAAATACTCAATGAGTAGTAGCAATGTAAAGGTAAATAGATATAGATATAGATTTTTACACATTGATATTCATATAGATTTTTGTATATTAGGTTATATATAATATTATATAGTAGTCATTGCTGTGTGTGATCAAAACAGCCCAAATCTATTGAGACATTGAGGATGTATTCTTTCGTTCCAAATACAACAGCAATATTTGCAACAGAAACCTGCATTCAAATCTCAAGGAGATTCGATGGGAGTGCTTGGTGTGTATGTGTGTGTTTGTGCATGTGTGCGCGCGTGTGTGCGCGAGCGCGTACCTCTATGCGCAGCTGGGCCGGGCTTTCCGAGTTGTCTCCGATGCGGCGGACGCTGTCATAATGGTCGCCGTAGCGATAGGCGATGTGCATCTCTCTGCACGCGTGCTTGTCAACACCTTTGATCTGCACAGAGGAACGCGAAGCAGGAGCTTTACACTCCGGTTCACTGACGCCGAGCGCCACTGCCTCGTGTTCTGTAACCAGCAGACGCCGTCCCTGGTGTCAGCACCACCCACCTCCCAAAGCGGGGTGTTCAGCTGGTGAATGACCACCTTCAGTTCCTGGCTGCGGGCGAAGGCAACAATGGCGTCATTACCGGCAAACGTTCCCGGCTGGGAGAGGTTAGACACTGCGGGCACACAGAACAAAAAACACACAAAATGGATGGGTCAGCAAAACCTTGTCAGCCAGGGAGTCGCAGAACCCGACATATCATTCTCTTCAAGCCATCCGGAACAGATTATCTGGCTACTCGAGCCAAATGAAAAGAGGATGTTTTGGATTCTAGATGTATGACTTATTAACCAACTCCAAGGTTCACGAAACAGTTCAATAAATGGAGGTGTGCTGGCTCCTACAGTGATCTGCGAAGGGGACGTCGTCCTCCACAAAGGGCTCAAAGTCCTTCCGATGGGACTTCATGTACTCGACCGTCTCCTGGCGCAGGTTAATGTGTCCCCGGGAGTGGCCCTCCAGCTGGTCCCCCAGAGCTCTGAACAGACAGTTCCTGCATGGGGGGGGGGGGTCACGTGCATAAACGCATTACAAACACAGGACCGGCTTCTTTAACCCACTGGGCCGGTTCACATGTGTGCATTGATGCATGTTTCTATCCTCTATGAAGGTCTGAGAACCATTCGATTCATGATGTATTTCGTGCCCTGATTGAAACAGTCAATGACCATTTAGCAGGTAGAAATAAATTCAGGGTTACATACATCTTCCCTCTGGTTGAGGATAGGCCCTACTCCGCACCCGGCGCCCAAAGTTTAACGTATTTTATAAACTTTTAATGCGCAGTGAAAAGAACCGTAGAGAAGAAAAAGGCGCATCACGAGCAGTTTCAGTATCTGATCGCTAAACATTGTAGAAAGAACCTTAACGGGAGGCATCTTGAGCAAACTACTACAACTATTACTACTACTACTACTACTACTACTACTACAGTACCACTCTCTCACCCATCTCCAGGTATCTCTCTCAGCTTCAGGCCCAGGCTCTGCAGCTGATTGGAGAAGCTGACAAACTCTTCCCCATCATCGGCGTCCTGGGGGCGGTTCTTGCGGTCTTTGGCGATGGCACGCCGGGCTGCCCGCCCGTCTCTCTTGCGCTCAACGTCGCCTTTCTTGTTGCCGCGGACCGGTTTGACCACCTGCTTCCTCGACATGGCGGCCACACTGGTTGTTGCCGCCTACTGTAGAAGAATGAACGCAACGTCATTAAGGATTGTGTTTGGACCATTTGTAGATCGCTCAAGGTCACTCCACTGCAACCAAAAGAAGAGAAAGACACATTTTGGGGGAAGCAGATTGCAGATGTTGTACGAGGTCAATGTGCACCCCACCAACTAGTCACACATAGTCAGTAGTAATTAGTGGTTAGTTAGCAGAACAGGTTTTGTCAATCCAAAAAACACCTGCCATCAGCCAATGGCTTATACTCTTTGGCAGGTAAAGACAACTTTATAAAAGTTAATTTTGGAACCTCAGTCAGAGGTTTCGCCTTTTAATCCTGGGTTTTGCGGTTCGAACCCTACTGCGTGAATTGACGAGTTAGTTACGTTGGGGGAATAATTAGGGTTGGTTGGAGCTGCATCGATACAAGTGTGTCTTCTGTAGTAGTAATATGGCTCCCTAACTTATACACCTGTCTCCATCACACCGACCAATCCACAAAGTATAGATTCCATTTATAATAATAACAAGTACAATTCGTAACAAAACAAAACCAATACATTTTGCGTGATGGAAAACTAAAAATGTTGAGGTCTGAGCTAGTTAATAAACAAGTTCGTTTTAATATGTTTTAAATAATAAAGTGAGTTAAGCTGAGTATTCAAAACCCAGTTGTTTCATACGGTCTTTACGTGGAGCTGTCTCTTACTTACTCCCTGTTCGGTGCTTCTCTCCTTGTCCAATGGACAGCTTGGCAACTTCAGATTTCCTTCCACGTCTTTGACTTTCATCAGTGAACGAACCTGCGTGCCCTTTGTTGGGTTAGTTTGGGTTTTATATTGTGAAATTGTGAATATTTCCCTTGGTGGAAGAAGTCGAGGGCAAACCTGCCAATTAATATATGGGCATGTAGCAACTTGCTAACATCTGCAGCTAGCTTCCTAAATTGTTATATTAATCAAATGTACATGCATCGTTTGCCAATTAAAAATGCAATTTCCAGAACTAAGTTGATGAGGATTTTTGACCAAGCGCAAACGCATTACTTACATGTACTATTTCTTTGAAATCCCTAAGATATCGCTTTTGTTTTGGCGAAGGCAAAATAAATTCGCTTTACTCTTCGTTTTGTTTACAAATCCACTTCCGCATAATGTAGTTTACGTCATATGGTACGGAACCTCGATAAGCCCAAACCAAGTTGCGCAGCCAGTGACATCTGCTGGCTTGTTACAGCAATTTTAGTTAGGCAATTATGTAGAGATATGCTCAAGGCCATGTCATTTTTGAAGTAGACTTATTATTTATATCTACATTCAAGGAAGATACTACTATGGACAACCCAACAATGGACTTCTTATAAAAAGAGTAACCCTGCTCTCATCCACACATCTGGCTGTAAGGCCATAGACTGTAAAGTATATAGGTAAAAGTTTTGACTTAATTCAGAATTCAAAATTCCCCCAAGGGTTGGTTTGATATATTCCGTTGTGCTCCAATTCCTGCCATATTTGTGACACAGAAAAATTGAAATGTGCTCAACAATATTTCAAACAAAATGTTTAAAATATATATATATGCTTTATTAAAAAATATGTGTTTCAACATTGCAGTTGCAGTTAATTGACCAGTACCAATTTATACACACAATATGTTGTACTGGGCCACCAAGAGCGCTTAAACAGCTGTTCGCCAATTAGTCCGCTCTCCGAGGTGCTGAAACAGTAGCCTATGCCATCACACAATACCAGTTTAAACCATGAGTTCACTGTCATTTCTACAAATATAATATCCTTTATTCAGCGAACCATTTGGCAATGACGTCCAGTGTTCAGACGTAATGGGTCTATTCGACGAATTACCCGGGACATATGAACTGAAATGGGGCCCGGACAAATGGCGCAGAATCAGAGAGCGCCGTCTTGTGAAGGCTGATGAATGCACAACAGATCGAGGAAGCAAGTAAACATTGATTGAAACCAAATTCTCATATTGGTCATCAAGAAAAAAAGATGACAAGCTCAGTGCTATAAAGACAGCCTCGAGTACACGAAGTCGGTCGTGAGCTCTTGTCGTACGCTGCAGGGGATCGCAGCCCGAGTGGGAGGGGATGTGGAAGCTGGATGCTGGGAGACAAGATGGGATTATGATGTCTGGTTTCGGGAGTGGAAGCACCTACCGATGCTCGTGTGGACTGAACGGGGGCTGAAGGGTGGGTCTGTGTGTCCATTGGATGCGCTGTAGGGCTCGACGCTGGATGATCTGATGCTGCATGGGCGCATTGTGATATGGGACCGAGAGAGCGATCGTTTTGAAACACCAAGTCTATACACTACACTCCGATGGATTCCAGGAGACCGTGAAGGGAAACTCTTCAGAATAAATACGAGCAAAAAACGCCGAGGCTCGAGGAACTTGGAAAGGGGGCGTGGCCTAAATCTACCCGGGGAACACCAGTGGGGGATTTTTTTTTTTAGAACCCTATATAGGCCTTTTATGTGTGTGCGTGTTTGTGTGTGCATGTGTGTATGTGTTTGTGTGTTATCCAGAGGAGCTAATCGGTTGAAAAACGTAACCGGAAAGATACCTCTGCATCAGTAATTAGGACATAGGACACATCGATACCCGCAACCCGGATCCGCCAAACCCCGGCCCGCTGGAGCCTCCGCAGGTACCAGAGCCGGTCTGCGCTATCGACTCGACAGATATCTGGAATAGGTGTTGGGAAGAAGGCCGTTGAGGAGCTATCTTGTCTGCTGGAACGCGGCTGAGGACGGTGGGAGAGACAGGGCCGGCTGGAGCCCACCTCGTGTGCCGTGTTGCTGCACCCCAGCCCGGGCAGTCAAAGGACCGGGGGCCAGGTGCGGTATAAGGCCGCCTCGATGAGCGTCTCATCCCGGGACAGCGCACCTCGAGCCCGACCGGAGCGTCCACAGCGCCGCGGATAGAGGAGGGCGACACGAACAGCGGCCGGTTCAGGAGTTTTAATGCATATGATCACAACCACCATGATTTTTATGATTCTTGGTGCTTCGATTGTGATGGTAAGCCATACACACTATTATATATAGTGTGTATAGTGTGTGTGTGTGTGTGTGTCTTTCTCAATATTTTCATTGAAACCGTTTCCTTCCATTTGCTGAAATAAATAAGAATGTAATATAATCATGTCACCAATAGGCCTACATATGCCATAAATATAGAATAGAACCATCTCTAAAAATCAGAGCCAGCCTACAATAAGACATGTATAATTAGGTTACTTCATATTTAATTACCTGCTGTAACAAGTAGGTTATAAACTGTTTATCTGAGGATCAGGACCGTTTTTCTCATATAAATATATAGGGCTGGATATAAAACCAGTGATGTGTTGTTTAGTCTACGGCTCGACATGTCCCGACTGACAGGAATGGTTGTTTGCAGGCAGTAGCCTGTTTAATGGACATGAACGCGCTACTGGACCGCTTTCACAACTACATCTTACCGCATCTCCGGGGGGAAGACCGCGTCTGTCACTGCAACTGTGGAAGGTAAACGCCACCTCCATCGTTTGGCCTAATATTTTCATTAGACAGTGTGTGTGTGTGTGTGTGTGTGTGTGTGTGTGTGTGTGTGTGTGTGTGTGTGTGTGTGTGTGTGTGTGTGTGTGTGTGTGTGTGTGTGTGTGTGTGTGTGTGTGTGTGTGTGTGCGTGTGCGCGTGGGTCCTTGACCGTGTGTGTGTGTGCGTGTGTATGTGTGTGTGTGTGTGTGTGTGTGTGTGTGTGTGTGTGTGTGTGTGTGTGTGTGTGTGTGTGTGTGTGTGTGTGTGTGTGGGCAGCAGCGGCAAATCGCGCCGTTGTTTTGCTTGTCAAACCTTAATGTGCTCAATGGGTCCAACGAAGATTTCGAGCGATTAATCTAAGGAATGGTGCCCCGGTATTTGCATCAAATGACTCGAGATGCTGCTAAACTGTTGTCAGTGTAGGAGCCGATTATTTGTGGTGGTGGCGTCGGCCTATTGGTCTCCAGTATGTCTCGGTATTTACCAGGGCAGATTTGGGGTCCGCTGCATACGAAACGGTGTTGAAGCCACATAAATACATTATGTCGATTTAAAAAGCTCCTGAATTATTTGCTTTGGCATTTTACAGTGTATAGGCCTAGGCGTAGTTGGTTATTGCCAAACGATACAGGTTTTAATGGTGTCTTGAGTTGTCCGTTTTGGAAACTGACTTTATTGAAAACGATTTGTTTGTAAGTTCTGTGCCGAAAGGTGAATTTATGCCATTATTCAGTACGATTATCAGCATTCATTTGCATCAAGAACAGTTTAGTTACAGGGCCAATGGAGCTCAGTGGATCTGGACTGGGATTGTTTGTTAAGTCAGAGATCGTCAATAAAGTTCCCTTTATAACCCATACCCCAATAGGAGACTGTTTCAGAGCAGCCTGAGTGATCTGCTTTCTAAGCCTGGTCAGACCTGATCATAAGGTCTCACTTTGTTAGCGTTTATGAGGGCATGACGGAAACAGAATTTGTAAGGAATTTAAATCCATATGTTGTATACTGCAAGTGCATTTGTTAAGTGTTTTAAAGTGCTCGCTTTCACACTAAGTGTGACCGAGTGTTTGTTTTGGACAATATACACAACACGAGACTATTGATGCAAATGCACAGAATGTAAGAAATCTATGTCACACCGCCCCCCGTTTTTAACTCAAGCAGCTCTTTGATTGATGTCCAAAATTTCACAATCGACCCGACATCATCTTCTCTGCTTGCTGACTTAAGTGTCCGATAATGCAACTCTCTTTAGGAATGATAATGATACCATCACAAATGGTTGCAGATGTCTGGAACAGCTACTGTATCGGCTCCAATCCCTCTTCCCTGTTTTCAGGTCGTTGTCTAGTGATGCAGACATTCACTGACCTGAAAAGTTAGAGACAGTCATTCCGTAAGACAGCAATGTGTGGCTGAGACTAAGAGCTCTGTGGTACACCCAGAACTGAGAATCCCATCAAGGCAGCTTTAATCAAACTAGAATCAAACACACACACACACACACACACACACACACACACACACACACACACACACACACACACACACACACACACACACACACACACACACACACACACACACACACACACACACACACACACACACACACACACACACACACACACATAAACCTTTGTCTTCCTCTGTCATTGTCGTCGTTAATTTGGGGTTGAATTACTCAGTGATTACAGAGATTATTTTCAGAGAAGGTGTTGCATTAGGCAGGTTTTTAAAACATAGATGATACTGTTCAGTATAGTAAGATGAGATGGTAAACCATTGTTTCATTATACTGGCCAAAATGATGCTAGGGTGAAGATGGGGTTTGTTTGAATGAGTTCACAGCTAAATTAGAATGGTGGTTGGAGCAGGTGGTTCCCATTGTTTTATCATTCCCTACATGTGTTTCACTTCCTCCTTACACTTATGTTTGATACTGAATTTCTGAAGTAGGTCTACTTAATGCTTTCGCTCTTGAGATTCTGTACCACAAAGATACAAATTGTGAAGGGTTGGATCTTAAAGCAACCATATGATAACATTTTATCTTTTGGCTTATGTCATGTTGTTACTAGTTTGGAGTGGGAGGATGGTTTCGACTGGATTTATAATTCAGAAGACAAACCATCCTGATAGTTGTGCAAAGAGGAGCACCCATTTTTATCCTCCAGGGTATCATCACCTGGCTCGGAATGGTTCGCAGTAACAAAATTATGTTTTCAATATGCCTAATCACACATCATCAGGGGTCACAAGCCCTACCATTGCCATTACTACACCTTAACTGGAGTTGCGTTTTGTACTTTGACCCAACCCATAATAACCAGCGTTGGCCTTTCTCTGTCTCCTCTCTCTAGACATCACGTTCACTATGTGATCCCGTACGACGGCGATCACTCGTTGGTGGACTCCTCGGAGAACTACTTTGTGAGCGACAGCGTGACCAAGCAGGAGATGGACTTAATGCTGGGCTTGCTGCTGGGCTTCTGCATCAGTTGGCTGCTGCTGTGGATGGACGGGCTGCTCCACTGCGCCGTGCGAGCATGGAGAGCTAGCCGCTACTACGGTAAGCTAGCGCCGCCTCCTCCCACACGTTGTCCACTTCCTCCACGCCAAACCAGTTTCCTTTGAACTAATAGCATATTATTACCAGATAGCACTATTTTAGATATGGAATTATTTGAGGTATTGCTGAGTCGGGAACTTATATGATACTATCACCATATAGCATAATTATTACTACTAATGGCCCAGGAGTTTAAAATAGAAGTAGCTGAGACATACATCTGTTCCTTCTCATAACCTAATTGATCAGCAATAATCAATGTATGAAATATTAAAACAATCCTAGGGCTTCATGTGCCCTTAGTGTTCATTTACCCCCTGGGTTCATCTCCCCCAGGGTTCAGGTTCTTCTGGGTTCACATACCCCGGTTGGCAACCACTTTGCAAACAAAGAATCAGCTTGGTGGATCGTAGACGGGGAATAGGAATAGTCAAAGCCAGCTGCTTACCAATGAATGAAACATAAGAGCTGTAATGTTAAGCTTTATATTTGTCTTACTATTAAATTACTGAAAATAATAAAATATGTTATTATTGATATATATCATTTTATTATTATAATGTGATTATTATAATATAATTATAGCCAGTGTAAGGTAGTTGTGATTCTGTTTTCTAGACCGATTTAAAGAACTTAATCTGCAAACAAACCAGCCACAGTCTGTGCCATCTATAAGGATCAACCGTATAAGTATCAATAGACATTTGTGCTTATATGTCAGTAATAGTAATTAGTCTGAAAGCGCCTTTAACTGGACTTTGAGATGCAGAGCTGCAAACTGCCAGAAGTAGAGTTGAAAGAAAGTCCTTTTGTTTAATCAATGCGAGAGAGAGAAAAAGAGAGACTTGAGGTATTCAGTGAAGACACAGATATATGTGGCATCTTTGAATTATAGCCAGATTCTTAGCACATGCATTTTTGGGGATGTGATTGGATGTGATGAGATCTTTGTTGAGAGATCTCCTTGGTCATAATAATCTACAAATATAGAGATATTTGATTTCAGATCAGGCTCAATAGTCGCAAACCGAATATTTGAATTTCTTATTTCAAATAAAAGCATATAAATTAACAATTTATCTTAAGTAATGACATATATTTGATGGGCTTGAATAAATATTTGAAAGTAAATCTTTGAAATATATATATAATATAATATTAACAAAGTGTATGCATGCTATCTCTGATCCTCATATATACGGAAGCTGAATCTCTCTCTATATGAATGCTAGGGAGAGCTATAACCATTCCTGATGTATAAACCCTGAATATTCTAGGTGCCTTAACTCTTGAATGTGAAGCACTCAGTGGCATCAGGCACATCCTGCAGGCTGGTCACCATACACTGGCCTCGATGTGAGAAACTAGCTTGGGAAAGCTATTCTTGGTTTCACCCAATAATCAAGTTTTGAAGCCATAGGGTGGATGGTGTTGGTGTGTTATTCGAAAGCATTGTTTTATAAAGAGAGGCTGAGAGAGACAGAGAAGTAGACAGAGAAAGAGACTGAGAGAGGAGAGAGACAGAGGCAGACAATGAGACAGTGTGTGTGTGTGTGTGTGTGTGTGTGTGTGTGTGTGTGTGTGTGTGTGTGTGTGTGTGTGTGTGTGTGTGTGTGTGTGTGTGTGTGTGTGTGTGTGTGTGTGTGTGTGTGTGTGTGTGTGTGTGTGTTGGATGTGATGTGAAGGTGAGGCTGGGGGGGATATGCTGTCATAGACACACACACTCACACATACCCTTCTCCAAAGCTATAAATAGAAAGACCATCTGTACGCGTACACACACGCCGACACACACGCGCCAACACACACATACACTCTCACACACACAAGCACACACACAGAGAGGATATTCCTGATGCCATTTATGGAGCTCCACCCCTTCCCCCCTTGGGAAGTGTATTTCTGGACATCTACCCTATTCAAAAAAAACGTCAGGAAGCTGGAAAATAACGTCTTTCATTCTTGTTTTTCATTTAAATCCTGTATCACCTGATTAGATCAATACAGCCATTGTATTGTAAGACTTGACCTCATGATTTAAATCTTTATTCCTCCATCCTCCACCTTCTTCCCCCTCTCACTACAGATACCCTTCAGAGGAGCAGCTATAAATAACCCACCCCCACTGCTCGGCTTCAACCCTTCCCCCACCTCCCTCACCCTCCCACACCCTCCCCCGAACTCCCCCGTCCTCCCCCTAGCAGAGATCCGTCTGCTGGGTTTAGAATGGATGCTACGCGGTTCGCTGTCTCCAGCCACGCGCAGCCATTCATGTTTTGGTGTTGTTCCGTCAGTCCTGGTTTCCTGACGACCGGGGCCTCCCACCACGCTACCGGCAGCGTGAGGAATCAAATATAGAACCACCGAGAGCAGAAAACATCGCAATAAGGCGTTTGGCACGTGGGGAGGCAGTGTTGATTATCGCACTGTATCAGCACTGAGTCCATTCAGTGTTTGCGCGATACATCGAAAAGTGTGTTTTGTCTGAAGTAGAGCCGTGAAGGGAACCTCACAGTGATCCACGTGCGTGCGCCAGAAGTCAAGGGCAAGCGGGGGAGAATGAAGGGCGTTGAGGCCACTCTGCCTCCTCATCGCATTATTGACCGCGTCCAATCTTTACCTTGTATACGTCACTCTGTGTTGGGCGCAGAACGCATCTGCTGCCTCACTTCCCAGAATTAAAAGTCGTTAAAGCCAAGATAAACCTGGTGTCCTGAAGACTTATATAGACTGGCTCTTTTGTCAAGCACGTCAGAGAATGGGCAGTGTCACAGCTGTTAAAAGATAGGCCTTACTTCAAAATATATATAAAAAAATATATATAAATTATATATAAATGTCTAGATATGAATATATTAATTTATGAATAAAATCGAAAGTTTATGCGTTGCTTTATTTTAATGGATGCATACCCAACTCTCCCCCCCCCCCCCCAGACACCCCCTCCTGGTCGTGGCTCCCCCAGTTCTGCAACCTGCGGGACCTGAGGCGTCGCTCCCAACACCGGCAGCTCGAGGACTCCAGTGGCAACATGGTGCACATCAAGCAGAAGCTCTACCACAACGGCCACCCCAGCCCCCGCCACCTCTGAATCTGAAACGCCCCAAGGACTCAAGTAAAATACATTCCCCCACTCCCTATCCCGCCCACCTGAAAATACTTCCTCCCTTCTCCCATTTTAAGTCCCTGAAACTGCTCCATTGCCAACAGATGCCTCAGATCCTGGAGAAAACTGTCCTGCTCTACCACTTGTACGACCACTTGTACGACCACGAGTGCTATCACTGGTAGGACGCACTAGTGCTACCACTAGCACGGTCAATTGTACGACAACTAGTGCTATCACCGGTACGACCACTGGTACGACCACTGGTGCTAACATTAGTGCCACCACTAGTGCTAGCACTTGTGCTACCACTATTGCTAGCACTTGTGCTACCACTATTGCTAGCACTTGTGCTACCACTATTGCTAGCATTTGTAAGACCACTAGTGCTAGCACTTGAAGACCACTAGTGCTAGCACTTGTAAGACCACTAGTGCTAGCACCTGTCAACCCCTAGTGTTACCACTATCGCCAGCACTTGTGCGACCACTAGTGCTAGCACTTGTGCGACCACTTGTGCTAGCACTTGTGCGACCACTTGTGCTAGCACTTGTGCGACCACTAGTGCTAGCACTTGTCAACCACTAGTGTGACCACTAGTACGACCACTAGTGCTCCAACTAGTGCGAACACTTGTGCGACCACTAGTGCTACCACTTGTAAGACCACTAGTGTTACCACTTGTCAACCAATAGTGCAAACACTTGTGCGACCACTAGTGAGACCACTAGTGCTACCACTAGTGCGACCACTGGTGCTACCACTGGTGCTACCACTGGTGCTACCAATACTGCGACCACTTGTGCGACCACTAGTGCGACCACTTGTAAGACCACTATTGCTGGTCATACCACTTGTACTTGTGTAACCCAGACACCCACTAATGCCCCCCGTCCCGTCATAACGTGACTTTCTTAGGACAAAGAAGATAAAAAGGAAACCTGCCAAACAACACTCCACTAAATGTCCCGGAAGTTTGAAACGGACGTAAACCAGGAGGGTCCATGTTTAATCTTGTGTTACGTCCATGTGAACCGCTGTGGGGGGAGGGAGGAGGAAGAAAAGAACAAAAAAATAAATTAAGGTTATTTTTTTTCCTGTATAGAGAGACATTTTGTGTGTTTATTGTTCAACTTGGCATGCTCTTTTAGAACAGGGTAAGATGTGGGTGTAGTTTGTAAAATGGCGCCGTGAGAATGGAGTGTCATGCGTTCTTTCTCTTTTCTCTATGAGTGGGTTGGGGGGAGGGGGAGGGGGGGGGGCTGAATATTTTTGTGATGAAATGGTTAGATTGCTGCTTCTGTAAATACTTATACATATTGGGTACGGGGGATTCCTCAACGGGTGCGTGTGTGGGGAGGAGGAAGTTTTTGTCTTGGTAGTTTACAGATAGAAACCTATTTGGAAGTTAATTGACTTGTGAATGGCAGTACCAATAATGATCTGAACTGGAGCACATGTCTGGTTACAAACTAGATGTAAACCATTTGATTTCTGCAACTACAAAAAAAAAGAACAAAACACTGGTTGATTCGCTTTGTTACTTTGTCAATTCAATGAATGTACTACTTTTCTTTGTTGTAAATATGTGCGTGGGAGTGGAGCCCTAGTTCTGGGGTCAGGGTTTTCCTTGCCGTTCTCTTCGGCCCGACAAGACGGAACTGATCTGTCCTTCTCTCTGTCCTTGTTGTCAGTGCTGTTTTTATTTTTCATGATTGATGACAGTTTTGATGCACCCAATTCCTTCAAAGCTATCAGGAGCAACCAGCCTATCCGCGCAAGGAACCCTGACCCAAGCCCCGCCTCCTCTCTGTCCAGACATTGCTGTTGTGAGGATGAAATGTCTGTTTTATTAAAAGTGCCGTTGAAGCACATCAGTGAGCCCTGATGCTTGTGTCACTCAAAACATGAGGTCTAACAGAACCCCGGGCTGCTGCCAATATCCATATTCACAACCTTTTGATCACACACAAGGCTCATTTCAATGCTATAGCATTTATTGACTTACACATTTTGTAAACGTATTATATCTAAGGGATATGTAAAATGGCATTTGTACATTTATATATATTTTTGCAATGAGACAATCCTTGAATTTAAACCTACTAGTGTCAAATGGCTTCAAAAGCCCACATTTAAATATCAGTATGGACCCCTGGACTCTAGTTCTTTGCCTTCTCCAGTAATCCTCAGCTGAGAAACATTGGTAGGGCTTTCAAGCTGCATGTGTTTAAAGCACATCATCCCACTAGCAACCGTTACAATTCCTAGATGTTATGTTTCGCCACCAGCAAGATTCATTCCAGTGAGTTCCGCTCTGTGTTGCTGTAGTTGACAGCTTAAATGTTATTTTTATTGTACAAGACTTCCAACATTCAGAGGTGTGCAAAACCTAGTGTGACTATAAAATGTGTGTAAGTATGTATTCGCCCGATCAGAGACAGCTGTTGTATCTGCTTTGCCTACCACTGCATATGCCACTACCTCTGTCTCCTTGGCAACACCAGATACTACAACCTCTTTCTCGTTACCAGCCTCTGTTGCTATGGTTTCAAGATTCCTGGCAGTCTCTGCTGATAATGTCTCTGCTGCCACAGCAAAGTACTGTCAAAATCCTGTGTATTTTATTGAAACTGCTGGCCTCAGATGTATCTCTTATAACGCTATTGTAGACTCAGCCTACATTTAGTCAAAGTGCTGGGCACAGACTTATTTCCAGTAATCTTTGTGTTAACAGCCTCCACCTCTCTTTGGTCAAAGTGTTTGGTCTTTGCAAACTTTTTTCTAACTGCTGTTGCTGTGACAATGGATGCAGAGCGGCCACCCCAGCAACCATAGGGTTAACTGATAGGAAAATCTCCATGGCAACCTTCTTGCACTCCTCCACGACACCTGAGCTTCAGAGCATGTCAGTGTAGAAAACCTTTCAAGTAATTTAAGATTTACAATGATTTTTAAGATGACAACTTATTATCAAATAACAAAACCAAATTGCACAGTCAGAACTGAATTGCCAGAAAGGTATGTTTGATGTTTGTGACTACAAACCTTCTAGTAACCATTAGATAATGTTGCACGTAGGCTTACACGTATTATGATTACAATTGGATTAAGGGTTTCAAAGCGAATCACCAAAAGGCAAGAAGGCTTGAAAAAATGAGACTTCACTCGACTAATTCCACAAATATAGAAAGATGTGGCTACAACTATTTTGGAATGAAATACCTTTTTTGGTGAAAAGCAATAATGTGAAATGTAAGAAAGTTGATGTCCTGATAGTAGTAGTTAATGATATTTTTGTTTTGACCTTTTAACCGTACAATGACAGCACATTAAGTCTACAACCGACTGCATTGTGTGCAGCTCTTTCACATCCGTTGTTCGTTAGGTTAAAGGGAAGGCACTGCATGTGGGTGGAGGCATACAGCATGCTGGGTAAAGGAAAATGAACAGATGGCTGTTACACAACACATTGTTTTGCACTAACCTGACACATAGCTGCTGAACAATATATATGACTATAGAACCACGAGGCTAAGAGTGGTTCTATGTTACTATTCTGAGCTAGTGGAACCATCTGGCTGAGGTCCTAGGCCTGTAGGCTTCACAATATGTCTGCGTAGTTGGTAAAGATGGTTATGGCCTCGGTTAGGGAGATAAAGTCAATTAAAACTTCAAATAAAAGGATGTCAACTATCAATGCAGAATACTTTAAACCTCAATTTTAAAAAAGGTTGGGACGTGTACTAAACGTAATGTATACAGATATATGTGAATAATATCCATAAAACCATGAAGAAATGATTTGCAAAATCCTTTTTGGACCTGTAATCATCAAAACCTCCTCTCAGACTAAAACAGGAGGCATCCTCTCATCTAAAACTCGTGGGTCCCTGGATACGTGAAGCTTGCAGTATCCAGTAAACAGAAAATACTGGACTCCATCAAACAATCAACCCTTTCCAAAGGCTGGAAAAAGAGAATACCCGACCAGTCAAATGAGGGAGAGATTTACTGTGATTCTGACAGATTTAGCAGTTAAAAATGCTTTGGAAGAGGATCAGCGAAGAAGAAAAAGCCAAAAGCACCGAAAAAAACGAGAGAAGAATAAAAACTCAAGGACTCTAAGAAAACTGAGCGCAAGTTCAAGGAGCCAAATGAGAAGAAGACCTCATTGCGTGAGTATGAAGCTCCCTGCACATTATCTGCCAGGAATTTCTAAAGCAAAAGAAGTGTGAGGTAAGTGTGTCCACTGCAGTAGATGCTTGGCCCACCAAGCATGTACTCCAGGAACATCTGTCATCACCACTGGCCTCAGAATGAGTGCACTCACACACATGCACGCGCACATGCCCAACCGTGGACACACACACACACACACACACACACACACACACACACACACACACACACACACACACACACACACACACACACACGCACACTCTCACATTCCTTAAATTTGGCCCAAGTTTAGGATTGATGACTTACGCCTGCCTCGTAAAAAAAAAAAACAGACATTTCTAATGCAGAAGAATCTTCTCATTTCTGCTTGCATATGGGTCTGGCCCTCCTCCTGTTCAGAGAGATTTCCAGAAGACCTTGCCTTGGTCGGGCCGATCACAATAATTGATCTAACAATGGGCGGGTTTGATATGAAGCCTGTACAGAGGAGTGCCCTATGGGAGCACCATTGAGGATTTTTCATAAACAAACCAGACTGCTGCCAATTGATAGCACTCCTTGGAAATAAAAAATGAACTGAGAGGTTCCAAATGAATATGCATTTTCGAATTTGTCTGCCGACGTCACGCTAGTACATACCATGGACATATTAAAGAGGGAACATGCAGCAAAAATGAGTTAGCCTCCACTGTATATACTGTAAGGAGCAGTGTTGTAACACAGTGTTTGGCGACATCTAGTGGCGTCTTAGTAAACCAAAAGACTGACTGAAGCAGTTAGGTTGGACTGCTGGATGGAAGAGATGTTTCAGATAGTAACCGGTTTACCGTTGTTCATAATTTGTGTGAACACAAATTAGTAATAGTTAGAGAATTTGTGTGAACACAAATTATTGGTTAGGCTATGGAAGGAACATAATAAGTTTAAGAAAGGTTGTACATGCTTGTCCCACCCTTTTCACCTTACCCTAAACATAGATAACAAGTATTTTTTACAGTAGGTTTTCCAAATGCTTGGTATGAAAATTATTGTGTTAACGCATATTGAGCTATAGGAAACATATGTTACACATGTTGGGTAATACACAGGTTATAAAACATGCAAACAAGTTAGAAACGAATTATCTCTGAATCACAAAATAAGAACATTTAAAACTATTCATGTGCATAATTTTAATTATTTAATTTAATTCCTCCATCAAACCTCGAGAGTCACACGTTAAAATGTATTCTTGACCAATGGTCATTTCGTGTTTGTTACAGTCCCTCCCACTAGCTTCTGATTGGACAAGGTAGACATGTTTTTGCGGGCAGAGATGTGACTAAATGAACAGTAGCCTGCACTTTATGTACCGACATGTGTGATGTGTTATGTATTACATATTATTTAACAGCCTGGCAGATCAACGTGGAGCTGAGATTGTTAAAAACAACAGGAATTATTGGTGCGCGTTTTAAGCCTGCGCTTGTTTGACCTTGGTAGTATCCGTAGTAATTGATAGACTCACAAGAGAGGCGTCTAGCAGAACAGAGCCTCTGTTGGAGCACATCATGGCTGGTATTTTCTTCAAACCATGTCATATTGCTACTGTCTGTTATTTAAAGACTTACTGACACTAAGTGATGGCCTTGCGTGGTAAGTTTGCTACAGTCACGCTCCTTCTTTTCATTAAAGGCAGAATAAATTGCTTAGCTATGGGTTGTCAGTCAAAAGTATTCTATGCTTAATAGTACACCGCATATCAATGACACGTACATGTCTGTTTAAAGTGTGTTTATTCAGTTGTAGGCTGCCTGTACAGTTTAATATAAGATTGACCGACATTGACATTTTCCACTTGAGGATCCATTTCAAATTCAACGATCAAAATAATTCACCCTATAGGTTAAGTTAGATGATCAACCATACGTTTAATTTATATTTAACAACTTTGGTTGTGAACGGAACGCCATAACGTAGGCTATGATAGCAGATTCTAGCAGTCACCATACAATCGTAGGCAGATGAGCAAATATTGGGCGTTTTTAGTTGGAGATGGGCTTTTTCAACCTTCATTCACAAATAATATTTACTATAATAATACTGGGGGTATTTTTACACGTTATTAGCGTCACACAGTCACAACTCAACCTCAAGTTCAAACGCAAAGCAACTATCGAAAACATGTCTTTAGTTAAATGAAGTGCTGACATAGGCAGCAAACAGAAAACATAGATCATTAATTATGTCATTAATGCTTGTTAACATTGTCCTTGAGTTGGTCTGTGAAGCGATTATTTGCTAAATCGTTCATGAAAAAAAATCCAAAACATTTGGCTTGTGACCCAACTTGATTAGTTTCAACCCTTTTTAATATTTGTTGTGCTGCTTTCCCTCAGATAGCCCTTAACCCTTCCAACAGCCGTAGTATCAATGTCCAAGTGAGAGTATACACAGTCAACGACCCTGATAATAATTTAATTTGCTGGATAGTATAAAAATCATTAGGCAGTGGTTTGTATAAAAACACAGGACCTTCTTATGTGACCTTTTCAAAACTACTTGAATCATAAATAGATATCCAGTAGGCCATACAAGTTTATAAATCTGCATCTCCTTCAATGTATATCAAGTGGGCTTCTGACCCCAGGGTTAGTAAACGCTGTTTCGTAATCATGCATTTTTGCAGACTGTGTCGCCCAAGATCAGATAACTGTCTTGTTTATTTTCGCTCACTCATTTCCTTTAGCGTTGTATCACGAGTTGTTGTTTCTTACGAAAAAAACTATTTAGAGTCTCAGTGTGGTAAGACACGTATGTTCTATTAGGGGGGAACCAGTTATCTTTGTTTGGAAAAACAAATGACAGATAGGAGACCAGCAAGAGAACACAGGTAATAGGCCTATCAAAGCAGGGTCTTTAAAACACACCTAATTTGGATACTTGATAATCCGATTGATGGAAAAATAATAATAATCTGCCCTCAAAATCCAAGCTCAAGCCAAGACCCAGTCGTTTTTGAGGAAGGGTTACACCTTTTCAAACTATCAACAAAAGCAATAGCGGATTGTCCACAATAGATGCAGCTATTCCTCCGTAGTTCTGGTGTTGGAACCTGTTTGATCTGATACCTTTTTCATAGTGAACACTATGGATTGTAACTCATATAATCTCCATGTAAAATGGTTAGATTAAGATGATGTTGCACCTCTTATCTTCATGAGAGATGGTCACATGGCAACGTATCAGCGTTTTTAAATAAGGGGTTCTCATTTCTCTTTTCTTTTTTCTGGGCTTCCTGGGGTGAATTAATATGTGAGGAAAGTGCGAAGCAAATCGATTGGACTTTTTTAGACTGAAGAATTACAGTGAGGATGTGCCTTTGTAATGCAATAGCAGCAGGCCAAAAAATGAACTTGAATGTGATAAGTTGTCCTCTGAGTTTGGGCTACAGCCTGATAATGTCCTGGTTATACTTCACATCCAAATGACTGTAATTCCTTCTTTTTTTCTTGGTGTTCAGCGCCCAGAGAGGGGTTCCCCCTTTTCACCATTAATATCATAATTTTGTGTGAAAAAAAAATCTGGCTTTGGTGTACAGATATGATCTAACATTTATCAAGAGAAAATAAAGATGAAGAACATTTATACAAAAATTAATACAATGCAACAATATCAAGATGTACAAACTGCAGGTGGGGCTAGGGGCCCATGTTATAGTAGGATAGAAATGTCATAGTAGGGTGGACACAGCCTCAAGCCTGTTAAACAAAGGAGCAAGTCGGGTGAGTCAATCGGCTCACTCATTTTGGGAAGCTAATAGAATTGTAGAGAAGTATCGACCAAAGCATTCGCAAGTGGTGATGACCTACGAGTCGTGATGACTTTAACTTGAAGCGAAGGTAACTCGGTCAGTGTCGCCCTGTTGTTATTTGGAGTTGCGTTTCCTTTCCTTTTAATGCGTATGTAACGTCATCAGTCCGAGGAGAGAGAAATAAAGACAACCTCTTTACGAAACTGGACAAAGTAATAATATCACTGGACCGCTGATTTGCTCGTACTTTATTGTCATCACAGCATCCATATAAAATATTGTATCAATTTGATCACAGTGAGGAATGCACGCCCACTGGTTATAGGCCTACCAACCCAAGACGTGGTTTCGTTTTCAATACACAATTTATCTTTTTCTCTAGTTTTTCAAAATCGACTCAGTGGGTCGACATACAGGTGGACGTCCCTGTGAAATGTTGATTCAGTAAACATCGTGAGTGTTTGACTTGTCCTGCAGGTTCTGTGGCGGAGCTACCGGGGGTTGGGCATCCCTCTCCCGGCTGGAAATCTCCCCTCGTCCCGCCAGACTCCCAGATGGTAAGAGTTCAACTATTTATCACCAGAACCCGGTTGAAAATCAGGTTGCAGCTCCCTGGTATACTTGCAGACGTCTAGCCCGACGTGTTTTTTTGTTATTGCTTTTTACAGATTATTGTAGACTACTGGTCTATACAGATAACAAGCGAGTGACACTGCAGTCATTCCGTTTCCTGGTTGTAAAAACTCGCACTGGTTTTGCTTGGTGATGTTCGCTGCTTTCTAGGGTTTCGATTATTTGATGCTTGTTCCACTTGGTGGTGATTTCTAGACTTTGTTTTTTTTGTGGATAGATCGTGTACAACTTAACTTTGAACAATTAGTGTAATCTTTTGATTTTTTTTTATAAAGGCTGTACATTTGGCGTAACCAAGATATCGTCACCACCACGTCCAGTTTTTTGTTCTGCGTGGATAATGTCTAGGATCGACGTCCTGTTGTTTGGCTTATAAAAATGCATCCTATCGGTTAATTCAAAATACATGGAACTTTTTCAATTTTTTTCCTTTTTTACTGATTGTCAATTTGATAGGCAACCAGATGAAAGAGGTAGCGAGGTAAAGGTTTCTGCGGTGATTTAGAAAAAGTTTCACCCCCCCTTAAAACAAAATGAGAATAATTAATTAAATTAAAATTGAATGATTAACTGACGTGAATTGAACCACTATCTTCCTCATTATTATCTGTAACTTTTAAAACAAATGCATGTTTTAAAATCAATCAACCACAAAATCCATTCAGGGGCAGGATCAAGGGGTCAGGGGTAGGATTCCCAGCTGGAAGGTTCTCGGTTTGGGCCCGAATGTCGACTTAGTGATGGATTCAATGATTCTTTACCTTGATTCAGTTCGCGTCGGTCAGTTCGCCAAGAAGAGTCGTTCAGAATCGTTCGTTCGTTCGTTCGTTCAGTCGAGTAGCGGTGAATCGAATCATGGAATGCACTGTTCTCAGCCGAGTCAGTCAGACTCAGCTCCTCCCTTGTTCTCATTCTCAAACGATCGTGGAAGTCGGTCAACAATCCATATTACAACTTTAACAAAACGCAGCGGGATGGGGGGGGGGTGTAGTTGATTATTGGATGTTTAACATATCAGCAAGATAACATATTTGATTTAGCAATGATGGTGGGGGTCCCGGGTGGAGAACGAACCATGAAAGAACGAGACAGATTGACGAGACATTCAAATATTTGATTAATCTGGCACGACACAGAAAGTACAAAGACAGCATGCATCTATCATTTCACTGACATTGAATCGTATTATCGTACGCTCGCTCACTAAGCCTCTTCCCTCTTCACCAATCACAGTCAGTGAACGAACAGCGAGTCAGCGACTAGTGGGGTCGAGTCTGAGAACAAACGAGACAAACGACAGAGAAGAATCAGTTTGGTTCGTTTGTGTTGATGATTCGTTCATTCGAACTGACTCGTTCATTCGAACGACCCATCACAACAGTCAACCAGGCATCCTGGAGGATCATGCATAAGCCCACCTGCTCATTAATGGCATGATTCTCAAACCAGTGAAACGATCACTGACCGTTTCGATAATGAACCATTTTCGTTAAATGATGCGATGGCGCTAAATGACGTTTTTCACTCAGGCTAATATGCCAATGCCTATTGAAACTGCAGCGGGTCGTCGTTTATCAGCGAATGGGATACGTTGTGTTCTGGACGGCTGCAAATGTTTGTGTGCAACCACACGGTTGGCAGAGTGGATGGCTGGACGATCAGGTGACTCGATGTGTTCTCCTGTCAGGATGTCCAGGGGTACCGCTGGGTGGGCTGGCGTGTGTGGCTCTGCCGCTTGGGAGCTGTGCTGTCACTAGGCCTCCTGCTGCTGCTGTTCACCTGGCGCCCCCGGTTCGCTGTCACGGCCCGGTGCTCTCCCTGCCCTCTGGCCTTGGCTCACGTCCTGCTTCTGAGGGTGAGAAAAAGCAACCCCTTTCCCCTTCACTTGCTCATGTCCTGAAAGAGACACTGGAAGTGTGTGTGTGTGTGTGTGTGTGTGTGTGTGTGTGTGTGTGTGTGTGTGTGTGTGTGTGTGTGTGTGTGTGTGTGTGTGTGTGTGTGTGTGTGTGTGTGTGTGTGTGTGTGTGTGTGTGTGTGTGTGTGTGTGTGTAAAATGACAGCTGGACTTGTTTATGTAACTCGACGGGCACACACAGAGCCAAAAAACGGAGAATCGCATTTCGAGAGTGTGGGGCTTTGAGACCATTAAACAATCATTCCTTATTTATGAGGCACACTTGTTCCTCTAAGCATAGAGGAATTACAGTCATTTGGATGTGAAGTATAACCAGGACATTATCAGGCTGTAGCCCAAACTCAGAGGACAACTTATCACATTCAAGTTCATTTTTTGGCCTGCTGCTATTGCATTACAAAGGCACATCCTCACTGTAATTCTTCTGTCTAAAAAAGTCCAATCGATTTGCTTCGCACTTTCCTCACATATTAATTCACCCCAGGAAGCCCAGAAACTGAAGTGGAACATTTGTCGGCCAAACGGTTATATTTCTATGTATTTACTGTATTGTAAAACTGTGCTACACAAAGATTCATATGAGGATGACCACGATTGCTTCTCGTGTTAAAGAAATGTCATACTTTTTATGCCTTAATGGTCAGGAGAGAAAAGTACCTGGCTGGCTATGAAGCGTATGCCCTGTAGGTTTTAGCCACTGAGCCGCAAGAATTCATATTTTTTCTTTTAAGAGAATAGGTGATCGTAGTTCCATGATGTACCACATACCATGGAGTACCAGACTAGTACCAGGCTAGTACCATGGACTGTGCATTGCTTTTGGTTTCAGACTTTGTCTTCTTCTCTCTTCAGGACAGTTTGGGACATAATTACGTGGTCCAAGTCCTCACAGAGGAGGTTGAGGATGGAAGGTCAGTTTTACCGTGAATACCTCCTGGTCAGACACCCCTACTGCCTTCTGTTCAGACACCTTTTCCTTTTTAAAGCATGCTAAAAAATAACTACATTCTGGACAGGGACATATGGATAAATTCAGGTTCTTCACATTGAAGTAGAGGGTCGTTCATTTATTAAATGGTCATTCCATTTGATTATATGGACCTTCCTTAAAGCATACGGCCATTAATGAAAGCATATGGTCATGCACGTTTGTTAGGAATATTTCCATTGTGAAGATCTAGAAACGGACAAGGCCACGTGTTCTTATTATAAATGCTCATCATACTGCAGTGAATATCTAGGAATGCTTCTTCATGCAATATGCAACCTTCCACATGCAATATGCACAAACTGCCCGTTCACTCCTCTCTCTGGGCTTCAGCTCGGAGCTGGTGGAAGAGGTGGAGGAGAACCGGGAATGGAGAGATACGGTCCAGCTCCACAATGAGCAGGTAAGGGATGTCCGGTGGGAGGGGTCACTCTCCACACACTCTGGCTGCTTGTGTTAACTTGGATCCCTGTTCTACAGAAATCTCTGCTGCGCTTCTATCAGTTCGAGGGCCTACGCTATATCTGGCTGCCCAGGAAAGGTGCCTTCTGTCCAGTCAGGTAAATTGCCATTGAAAACATTTGAAATTGATTAACAAATGTCCTTTTAAGAAAGTATAAAAGGCTACTATAAAAAGTGCATCATTCACAGTAGTATGGTATATAACATATATCATATCAACAAGGGCAAACTGTATTTGTCTTGTGTTTGTCAAATGTTATTTACAAAATACTGTTCCTTGTGTTTAAAAAGTGTATTTGCATTTCTTAACAGTTCATCTTTATCAGTTTATTCATGTATCAGTTCAAATCATGTCCTTATGTTCGGACGCAGTTTGTCTATTTGTGTGTGTGCAGTGTTGGACTAACTCTTTTATCTCGGCAGTGTCCTCAATGAGGAATGGACGTGTAGCGACCTGTATCGCTTCCAAAGCGGCCTGAGTCCCCTGGAGCAGAACTCCAGGTACACGCGTGTGTATGGTGTCATTATTCCTTGTGAGGGTTCAGGGAGCCCTGCCCTGGTGTTGATGAACTATTTCTTTGTCTATCTCCGTTCCAGGCAACAGGTCTATGGACCAAACCTGATTACTGTGCCTGTTAAGTCCTATATGAGTTTACTGGTTGACGAGGTGAGAAGGAGACGCAATGCGTGTACAAGACACCCGCTTGCAAGTGTGGTTGCAAGGGAATGAATATGGTGTCCAAGCACATAGGACAGGAAGAACACAGTGCAGTATTCAGCTCTTGTGGTTCTCTGCTTTACGAATGACTTTCTTCTCGATCTCTTTCTCCTTTCTCTTAAGATCCTCAATCCCTTTTATATCTTTCAAGTGTTCAGCATCGCCTTGTGGATGGCCGATAACTACTATTATTATGCCGCCTGTATCCTTGTTATCTCTCTCCTGTCCATCAGCATCTCGCTGTACGAAACACGCAAGGTGAGTCGAGTCGAGTCGTCGAGTGTATTCAAAACATTCCTCTGTGCAATAGGAAGACGAATAGATATAACAAAGATACATGGTCTTTAGCTTACGGTAGTTTTATTTTGATATGTAGGTATACATGAAGAGGCTTTGCCTTTTGCAAGGCCACCATTGTAAATAATATCTAAAATAATATATACAATCGTGCAACTTTGAACATGTTTCCGATTTCTCAGTAGGCCAAAGAGTATACAAATCAATTTATATGACAGCTTTTGACTTTGACTTGACACAAAGCACGATAGTTTGTTTTTCCATAAATATTTCACCATTTATTTGAAAGTGAAGCTTTATAGTGAAACCAAACCCAGAAAAAACTTTTTTTAGCTGCAAAGCTCCAAAGTTGCCCTTGACACATGATTTGGCCTAACCATAACTATAATTGTTACCGGCCGTTTTCGGTTACCAGGTAAGGTCAATAAAGCATTTTGACTACACCCACAGACGGGGTGTTTTGTTTCCCTCTAACGGGACATGTTTGCTTAGCTAACCTGATATTGCAAACACTGTTCCTGATCTGTCCACAGCAAAGTGTCACTCTGCGCAACATGGCCCAGCTGATCACGACTGTCAAAGTACGCAGGAGCACCGGAGGTAGGTGTGACCCGTCCACAGACGACACAAATCCATCCAGACCAACGGTGCCCAACCTTAAACCAATAGTAGGATAGAAGGATATAAAGCCCTAAATGTACACGCCTGGCAAGGCTTTCTCTTGGCCCTGACCCCGATTAAATTACAAATCACGTTGCATTTATAACCTTAGATTTTACTGCTTATACATTACACTTGTTTAATTTTCTCAGTTCAGATTTATTCTGGTGAGAGATGGCATCCAAGGTGTTAAATAATGTGATTCATCTCTCATTCGGTTACTACATAGCTAGGATGGTTTACTCTGCAACCCACTAGCCGCAAACGTAAGCTCACATGACGTGTGTAATGTGCTGCCTGGCAACCGTTGTGTGTCCTGTGTTGTGTCAGACGTGTTTTTGAGCTCAGAGGAGCTGGTCCCAGGGGACTGCCTGCTCATCCCGCCAGAAGGCCTGCTGCTGCCCTGCGACGCCGCCCTGCTGGCCGGGGAGTGCATGGTCAACGAGAGCATGCTCACAGGTAAACGGGCTCACAGGTGAACATGCTCGCAGGTGAACAGGCTCGCAGGTGAACAGGCTCACAGGTGAACATGCTCGCAGGTGAACAGGCTCACAGGTAAACAGGCTCACAGGTGAACAGGCTCACAGGTAAACAGGCTCACAGGTGAACAGGCTCACAGGTAAACAGGCTCACAGGTAAACAGGCTCTCAGGTAAACAGGCTCTCAGGTAAACAGGCTCACAGGTAAACAGGCTCACAGGTAAACAGGCTCACAGGTAAAGATGCTCACAGAAAACAATGGTGTCAGGCAAGGCAATTATGCGTTCAACCATAGGTACCTGCTCCTCAGTTGCCACCTCTGTAGGTCACCTGGTCAGCAGTGCTGACGAGGTGCTTTGTCCTCTATGTGGTTACCTCCAGGCGAGAGCGTCCCTGTTCTGAAGACCCCGCTGCCGACGGGGGACTCCCGGTTCAGTTCAGAGGGCCATCGCAGACATACGCTCTTCTGCGGCACGCAACTCATCCAGGCCAGGGGCGGGGCCGTGGCTGTGGTCACCAGCACAGGTGAGCAGCAGGATAGCCACGCCCCTTCCCATGGCTTTCAACAGGTCTGAGCAACAATGCCAGCATGGATGTGGCAAACGGGCAAAAGCAGAAAATCTGATCTGGCTCCAAAAGATCTGGAGCAAAAGCAGATTTTCTTGTGTAACCTTTTTTTTTATATTAGCATCAGCATGGGTTTGAAGGGTTGCTTCAAGGAAGATATGTGACAGTGTTGGTCTAATGGGAATATTACGTGCTCCAGCTAATATGCAGTAGCTTAACTATATACAGTATATTGCTCCATTTAGCGCTTAATAAATTATTCCAAGAGGATTTATGAACATGTCTAAAACAATATAATGGCTGGTTCACTGGCATTTGAGAGTGTTGGGATAGCTCATTGGATGCATAAAACACTCCAAATGTGAAAACATGCATGTTGTTTATTTATCTGGTGAATCCGATGTGGATGTGATGTAAATCTCTCATCTTTTGGCTCATGGTTGGCATTATGCTCCAGTAATAAATACAATTCCTTCAATTGAACTTGGGTCCTTTAGACTGAGGTTAATAATCATTTTAATGTCCTCCTCCGTCTCCAGGGTTTTTCACTGCTAAAGGAGACCTGATAAGCTCCATCCTCTACCCTCAGCCCATCAACTTCCGCTTCTATCAAGACGCCACCAAGTTCCTCCTCCTCCTGGGTGGCGTGGGTAAGACGCATCCAATCCTAGCTTTTTATAGTGGCAGGCGGAGAAAGTGGTTACCGCTTAGCACTTGAGGCAGGGCAGTCCCCTGCGCTCTAATGTTAGGGTCTGGTATCTCTTTCAGACGTACGGACCGTTTGTGGCTTCCACATCGTATGAAACTTCATGTACTTCCTAATTTCTTTGTCGACAGCTGTCCTTGGGACCATCTACAGCGTTGTGGTGCTCAGCATGTCCAACGTAAGTCCCGCCGGTGTTCCACTTCCAGTATTCCCATCTCGATACTTTACCGCTCACTGCGTGGTTCCTCTTTGCGGTAAACCGCTCTGCGTGACAAGGGGACCAGCGTGAGGACGAGGTTGAGGCGCAGTCTCCAACTGGCTGGCTCTTGTTCCCTAGGTAACGTGGGGCGAGCTCGTGATCAGGACCTTGGACGTGGTGACCATCGTGGTGCCCCCCGCCCTGCCCGCTGCCATCACCACGGGAACCATCTACGCACAGCGCCGGCTCAAGCGCCAGGGCGTCTTCTGCATCAGCCCGCCCCGAATCAACGTCTGTGGCAAGGTGTCGCTCTTCTGCTTCGACAAGGTGAGGCAACGACCCAGCCCCGGCCCCCGGCGCAATACTCCCCTGAATAACAACGGTGGCCAGCTGTGGTACTGCAACGCGGTTGGCCATTGTGTACAGAAGGCCTTTTCCCATAGGAACTTAGTGAAGCACACCCCTATCAAAATGTGTAGAGGGAACAGGGTCACAGATTAAAAGGCTCTCAGGTAAACAGGCTCGAAGTGAACAGGTTAAAAGCTAAACAGGCTCACAGCTAATCAGATTCAAAATAGTCCCAATATAGATTCAAACTAGTGGTTATTGTACTTGTGAACGACGGACAGTGAGTGATCAGGCTTTTATTACGTTTTTCTTTTTAATCTAATGTTGACTGAACTGAACTTAGTAATAATAACAGTATGAAATCGCACCAACATTAATCAGTGGTGTGACTCAGTGTTGTATTTGTATTGTCCGATTTGTCAATTTCACTAGCCTTGGCTATGTTGTCTTCAAACACTCTGAGTTCAACACTGAATGTAAAGCGTTTCGGACCTCCAACCTCCAACCCAGACAGGAACCCTGACCGAGGAGGGTCTGGACATGTGGGGGGTGATGGAAGCCCACCAGAAGGGCTTCTCTGAGCTGGTCCCGGACCCCAGGCTCCTAGCCCCCGGGCCCCTGCTCACGGCCCTGGCCTGCTGCCACAGCGTGGCCCTGCTGGATGGCCAGGCGTACGGGGACCCCCTGGAGCTGAAGATGATGGAGTCCACTGGCTGGGTACGAGGAGCCGGCTGTATCATGTCACGGTCAAGCATCATATCATTGCAGAACTCATTAACCCAGTTTGCTCTAGATGCTCTAGATTAAACGTAGCTTTGTTCAACCAGTTGCCTTCAGAAGTCCCAAGATTGGTTGATTTGTGCCAAATCTGTGCGGTCACATGTTGTACAAATAATGTTGTTCGAAAGCCAATCTCTCTGTGTCTCCAACATTTTTTAATAAAACAAAGCGACAGTCAGAGAAGCAGCCTATGGCAAATGTAAAGAAGCTCGAGGAACCAACTTCTGAGCAAATTAGTTGGAATTATTTTGAAAGAGTCGCTATTTATAACTTTTTTCTTCCTGTATAGCCTCAACCCCTTTCAGTTCATCTAACCTCATGCTTGCTTGTGACTCATAGGAGCTGATAGAGCCGTCCGTGGATGGTCGTGCGTTGGACTCAGAGTTCGGAGGTCACAAGGTTCTGTCCGTCATGAGGCCTCCTGCTGGGACTCCCTTCTCTGAGAGAACTGTGAGTGTCAAAGCTCCCTGTCGTCATCCCTGTTCTGTCCAGGCTCCCCCTGTGGGGAAACCTTTTGATGGGCGATCGCAGCGTTACATCACAATGGCAACAAGGACTCAAAGAGAGTGACGGGATTGTTTCCCGTCGCCCCATACTGTGAGGGGATGTCTCGGACAAATGAAAGTCCCTCCAGCTGCACTGTCTTTGCTCCCATCACCACCACCACCAAAGTATCGATAAAAGGCCTTGGACCATAGAACTTGATCTTCTGTCTCCTTATGTTGCCTTTCAGGGTCATGAGCAAAATGCAATGACCTTTTCTGAGTACTCTGCACAATTCTCTGTACATTCCCTGATCAGCTGGGAAAGAATGGAACTTCTCTAGGGCTGGGTTCTTACTTGTGCTTCCCCATTCCCCTTCAGCCTCACGCAGAGAGCGTGGCCGTCGTGCGCCGCTTCCCCTTCTCCTCGTCGCTGCAGAGGATGAGCGTGGTGGCGGCGCCCCCTGGTGGCCGGCCGGCGATAGCCATCATCAAGGGCTCCCCGGAGATGGTGACCAGCCTCTGTCTGGCGGACACGGGTGGGGAGCCATCACTGACTCACCACCTGGGTGAACTCGCGTCTGGGAGAGATCAGAGCTAAATGATGTTGACGGATGGGTAGACAAGAGTTTTGTGTTCATGGGGAGCGGTAGATTGCTTAATCTCTTTATTTTAACTCTTTATTTTACTGCTATTTATTATGCTACATTATTACATTATTAGTTTCTCCTATATTTATTATTTAACAATTAATATGAGAACATATAATAATAATAATAATAATACATTTAATTTAGAGGCGCCTTTCAAGACACCCAAGGTCACCTTACAGAGCATATAGTCATCATTCAAAACTATGTAAAACAGACTAGGAATAAAAGGAAAACAGAGGTTAAACATGAAGAATAATAATAATTAATAACACTCAAAGACGCCTAAAGTGAAGGTTTGTTTGTTTTCCAGTGCCCCCGCAGTTCTCCGGCGTCTTGGATGACTTTGCCAGCAGAGGCTTCAGGGTGCTGGCTCTGGGCTACAAAGTGATGGGCAGCGACACGGAGCTGGGGACGATTGAACGGTACAAAGAATCTAGAATTACATGAAGAGGCCAGCACTCAAACGATTATGTATTTTTTTTTATTCATCTGGTACTGTTCTTTGTCAACCGAGAGGTGTATTTGCCTTCCTTACTTTTATTGATCATGACTTCTAACGGCATGCATATTTCCTCATCAATATGGATGTTCGTATTCAGTTTGTAGTTTGTTAAATATAGAAAATGCTAGAGAAAAAATGATGTAAGAATCTATCTCTAGATAAATATAGTAGAAGGAAGGACAAAATAAACTAAATCCAATTTATACCCAAATTCCAATTCTGAAAGATTTGGTGGTTGCGCCCAAGATTGCTGGAACCAGGGAGGTGCTCAATGTGTGTGCCGTGTCTCCACAGAGAGACGGTCGAAAGAGACATGCGGTTCCTGGGCCTCTTCCTCATGAGGAACCTGGTGAAGCCCGAGACGGCCGGGGTGATCCAAACCCTGAGGCTGGCCCAGCTCCGCACCGTCATGGTCACCGGTGAGTGGGCCTTTCACTTAATTTTGTCTGAGTCCATATCTACGTGACGACATGACGTGACACCCAAGACGCCTCTGACTCTAATAGCCTCTAACTAAAGGTCGTTTTTCAAGGTGCTTCAAACTACAGGTAGCTTCTAATAGCCTCTAACTACAGGTAGCTTCTAATGGCTTCGAACTACAGGTCAGCTTCTAATGGCTTTGAACTACAGGTAGCTTCTAATAGCCTCAAACTACAGGTAGCTTCTAATAGCCTCTAACTACAGGTAGCTTCTAATGGCTTCGAACTACAGGTCAGCTTCTAATGGCTTTGAACTACAGGTAGCTTCTAATAGCCTCAAACTACAGGTAGCTTCTAATAGCCTCGAACTACAGGTAGCTTCTAATAGCCTCGAACTACAGGTAGCTTCTAATAGCCTCGAACTACAGGGAGCTTCTAATGGATTCTAACTACAGGTAGCTTCTAATGGATTCTAACTACAGGTAGCTTATAATGGATTCTAACTACAGGTAGCTTG
The DNA here is from genome assembly GCF_031168955.1 of Gadus macrocephalus. Taxonomy (NCBI): domain Eukaryota; kingdom Metazoa; phylum Chordata; class Actinopteri; order Gadiformes; family Gadidae; genus Gadus; species Gadus macrocephalus. Next base: position 22,653,549 of record NC_082388.1, on the reverse strand, counting down.
TAATAGCTTCGAACTACAGGTAGCTTCTAATGCTTCGAACTACAGGTAGCTTGTAATAGCCTCCAACTACAGGTGGCTTCTACTGGCTTTTAACTACAGGTCGCTTCTAACTACAGGTAGCTTCTACTGGCTTCTGCCTGCGGGTAGCTTCTAATGGCTTCTAACTATAGGTCCGATATAAAGAGTCCCGGTGTACACTGAGCAGTACGTTTCCTGTGTCTCTCCTCCAGGGGACAACATCTTGACGGCGGTGAACGTGTCCAGGAGCTGTGGGATGGTGGGCTCTGAGGACCAGGTGATCTTCGTCCAGGCGTCTCCCCCTAACGGCCAGCTCCCTCCCACCCTCAGCTTCCACCAGGAGGACAGGGGGCCCTCTGGTACGCACGGCTCCACTGAGGTCCACACCTGGGTAGGGCTGGTCCATTATGGTAAAAAATCATAATCACCATTACTTTGGTCAATATTGAAATCACGATTATTCAAAGGATTGTTTTTGGGTTTGAAAACATGATGTGTTTATTCCGCATGTCTCCCCCAAAAAACACTAACTGAGAACTTAAAAGAAAAAAATGAAAAAGAAAAATGTTCAAATCTACACATAGTCAACCTGAGACAATGTGGCAATGTGCTTATGAATAAACTACCTCTTCACTTTGACATTTCAAACACAATGACAACGTTTTCCTCTTGATTTGTCACAAATCATGCATGCCCACAGTAAACCAAGTTTAGTGGGCTTGTTGTGATTAGGTTATTGATCTCTTTAGACACTGGGTCTGTGGTATTAACGGCCCCTTTTTGGTTGGACTCGGTAGGGCTTGTACCAGAGTGGGGTCAGCTACCACCTCGCCGTCAATGGGAAGTCCTTCTCCGCCATCTGTGACCACTTTCCTGAGTATCTCCCGAAGGTAAGAGGACCTGCTTGCTAGGGCCAGGTTGGGAGAGGTGAGCAACAGCAGGCCGCTGCAGTTACCTACCTGGACGGTTCCTGGACGCGTTCAAACAAACACTAAAAAGAAAATAATTCTATTAGATCCCTTGTCAACTTAAGTCAAACGTTAAACAGCCTGTTTTAAATATTCCTCAACAAATGCACTTTAAAGGGCCTTCAACTGACGGTATGATTGAGTGACGAGCAGTCGTCCCTGGCGACGAATGGTTAACTGACGAGCTGTGATTGTTGCAGGTGCTGATGCGGGCCACGGTGTATGCCCGCATGGCCCCGGACCAGAAGACCCAGCTAGTGAAGGAGCTGCAGAAACTCAAGTAAATATCCGCCATCAGGAAGTCGCCTGCTTCCCTCTTTACAATGTCCGCCCTTAGAGGGGCTGTTGGTAAGATGTAAAGGCTATCGTTTTAGTGTAATCTGTTAGGAATGGCATAGCCATCCATCGGCTATTAGTGAGCGAATGCCCTGTGAGTTTTGTTCCGGTTGACTGGACCACTGCCTCGGTGTGAGACTACTTTGAGTTTAAGAACGCTTTCTGGTCATTTCTGAACAATCAGGGCAATTGGTCCGGGGGCATTCATCTTGCTTGTGCAACACTTCTAAATGGTTGAGAAACGTAGGGAGCAGGGAGGGAAGGAGGGGGGGGGGGGAGGGAGGGAGAGAGAGGGAGAGAGAGAGAGAGAGAGGGAGAGAGAGAGAGAGAGAGAGAGAGAGAGAGAGAGAGAGAGAGAGAGAGAGAGAGAGAGAGAGAGAGAGAGAGAGAGAGAGAGAGAGAGAGAGAGAGAGAGAGAGAGAGAGAGAGAGAGAGAGAGAGAGAGAGAGAGAGAGAGAGAGAGGGGGAGGGGGGGCAGAGAGGGCGAGAGAGAGGGCAGAGAGAGCGAGGGAGGGGACATTATTGGTGCTTGTGTTTCAAATGCTCACTATTTTCGGCCCAGCCCAGTTGCCGGGACATAAGGTCTCCCTCATGCTGTCGCTGTCTCTCTGTCAGCTACCGCGTGGGGATGTGTGGGGACGGGGCCAACGACTGTGGGGCCCTCAGGGCCTCTGACGTCGGCGTGTCGCTCTCTGAGGCCGAGGCCTCTGTGGCCTCACCTTTCACCTCCAGGGTCAACAACATCAGCTGTGTGCCTCTGCTCATCAGGTAGGCTGACACGCACGCAGCAACACAATATACAGAACGACAAGTAAATGCTCTGTTAGACTTTAAAGGTGTTTTTTTGGGAACTTGGTGGAAATATAAGACACCAAATGATTTGAAGTTAAACGCAATGCGAGTAGATATGAAGGCCATTATAGTGGTTTAGAGTTTTAAGATAAGATAAGCCTTTATTGTCATTATACAGTCGCCTATACAACGAAATTGGGAGTGCCAACTGAAGGTGCATTACACATACAAAAAACAAACAAGCATTTTAAGTTAAAAATTTAAAAAACAAGACAGAAATACCCAAAAAACATTTGGAACAAGACAAGGACAGGCGAGGTGAATATAAAATATTGAAGGCCGTAAGCATATTGCACTTTATAGAATGTGAGGTATATGTGTGTCCTCAAAGAAATCCTGTTTCTCTGTTCCATCCAGAGAGGGTCGCTGTTCTCTGGTCACCTCCTTCAGCCTGTTCAGATACATGGCCCTGTACAGCCTCATCCAGTTCAGCTCTGTGCTCATCCTCTACACGGTAAGAGCCTCCACACCCACAGCTACGGAGTGAAAGTGTTCTGGGACACGGTCCAATAACCTTTAAGCTAACTTAAAGGTTAAAGGTGGAGGTCAGATTTAAGAGCGGTAATTTGATACAATCTCTTAAAAATGCCATAGCCATCATTCAACTATTAGCGAGTGATATTCGCTGTAAGAATACCTGTTGTGGTTCACAGCATGTGCTACTATATGAGACGGATGATTTTAGACCGCATCGTCTAATCATCACGTGAGCCCATTGTGATTTCTTGTTATCTCCATTGCCGGCCTAACCAATGCAATGTGTTTCCCGGTACGCTTTATGTAGGTGAAGACCAACCTGGGCGACTGGCAGTTCCTGTTCTTTGACCTGTTCCTGGTGACCCTGCTGGCCATAGTGATGGGTCGAGGGGGTCCCAGCGAGGAGTTGCACCCCCGCAGACCCCCGGCCAGCCTGATCGCCCTGCCCATCCTGGGGGGCATGTTCCTGCACACGCTGTTCAACATCCTGGGGCAGACGGGGGCTCTGCTCATCACCACCTCCCAGGACTGGTCAGCGGCGAGAAACCACACACTTTACTGTCACTTAGTGACCTTTAGCCATGGGGCAGGTGGTTTCATCCAGAGCAGCGAATTCATATACGTGTCTTTAAGGAGCAGGTGGACACTGGGGATCGAATGCAGAACTTTTTCAGGCTGAAAACACGAAAACCACAACACCATTTATATACTGTATATCACATAGGTTAACATCATGAAGAGTTTTGCTATATTCCTTAAAGTTAATTTGATCTATTCCCCCCCCCTCTCAAAGGTTTGTTCAGCTCAACTCCACAGAGTCCGGTGCCGCCAACCTCCCCAACATGGAGGAGACGAGCGTCTTCGCCCTGTCCGGGTACCAGTACATCATCATGGCCGTGGTGGTCACCAAGGGCTACCCGTACAAGAAGCCTCTGTACCACAACTGTAAGGCCACTCACTCACTCACTCACTCACTCACTCACTCACTCACTCACTCACTCACTCACTCACTCACTCACTCACTCACTCACTCACTCACACTCACACTCACACTCACACTCACACTCACTCTCACTCTCACTCTCACTCTCACTCTCACTCTCACTCTCACTCTCACTCTCACGCACACACACACACAAATCTATAATAAATCCAGCCTAGTGGCAGAATCTTTGGCGTGTATCCAAAATGTATAAAAATGAAACCTTTTTGTAAGCCAACTGTGATCTAGAAGAGTATCATACATTATTTATCGTTTTCGTCCACTTGATGGTCTGCATCCTCAGTGGAGCATTTCCATGCGGATGTGTTACTGTAGAGTTTGTAGCCGTGCCCCCCCCCCCCCCCCTGACGTGGGCTGTGTGTCCCCCCCTCTCAGTCCTCTTCCTGGGCCTGCTGCTGATCTTCCTGAGCGTGATGACCTGGCTGGTGCTCTACCCCGGCCCGGTCTTCGCCAAGCTGCTCCAGCTCTATACCTACCCTGATATGACCTTAAACATGCTGCTGGTGTCCCTGGCAGCCCTCAACTTCCTCACCTGCTTCCTAATGGAGGTGTGGCTCCTATGTTATGCACAACCTGTCCATCCATCCTGCTTTTCAAGTATATAACTTACTGATGATCTACAATACACCGTCAAACTATAAACATTCACATCCTCTGTCGCACAGACGGACCGAAGAAGCACAGACGGCACCATTGGGTGTTTCATAACGGTCATTATACAGTTAGTAAGTTCAATAACCCGGTGGTTGTGCTTCCTCCCCAGGTGCTGATCGACCAGGGCCTGCTGAACTGTCTGCGTTGTGTGCACAGGAAGCGCATGTCTAAGAAGCAGTACAAGCGGCTGGACGTGCTGCTGTCCGAGTCTCCGTCGTGGCCGCCCCTCAACCAATCCCTGCCCTCCGCACAGTACACAGTGATAGGACTGAGCTAGCGCGGAGCGTCTTTTTCATTTCCTTTATATCTTATTGTTGGGGACACAGAGGGGTTTTAACTTTGGTTTTGTTTGGTAGGTCAATGAAATTGAAGTTGTTGTTGCACTATTCTATAAATACTATTTATGTAAATAAAATACTTTTTTTATACTTCTTGTTTAACTAAATTGTGCTTGGGGGGTGGCGCATTTTGTCCGCGAGGTATTTCTGAAGTTGTAGAGCATATAGCTTCAGGCTGTAATCATCATACATCATGGTCGTTATGTTAAAGGCTGTAATCAATGTGTCCATGGGAAATGTACATTCTAAGCCAGGGCTGAGAGTACTTGTCATGTATCACTGTATTCATCTAAGTGTCGGCATTGTTTATGTACTCTGACTTCCATATTCTGTGTGTAATAAGTAGCCCGATTATGGTTGCAGTGTATCTCGGTACCAATCTAAAGTGACCTCACCTAACCAGTTACTGATTGGTTGAAATTGTGCCAATGTCACTTGCCATATTAGCATAGTGGGTACAGACATTTCCCTTCATATTAGTGTTAAATCAAACCAATGAGCAAGCAGGTAGTTGCAAGTCATGAAATATGCATTCATGTCAATGTTTTTATTTTGAAGGCCTGAAAGATATTAATTTGTAATGAAGGTGAAATTCCTTGTGACGACATGGACCAACATAAAAATAATTGACTCGTTATGATTTATTTCCCCTTTTATTGCGTTATATATTCATGAGAATGATCACCTGTCCCAAGCAGAGAGAACATACAGAACGTTTTTTTTGAAAATGATTTATTAAATCTGTATTTACAGGCAGTTTATCTTCGAACCAAGAATCCAACACATCAAGCCATGAACGTTCAGCTGGGTTTCAGAGGAAGAACATAGCATTAGTTAAAACTTTCCTAACATTCACTTTGACACTTTGTAACTCGCACACACATGAAGCAGGGCTGAGATACAGCAGGACCGCTCAATCCTCACCTCCATATGCTGTAGTCTGGCACAGGGGATGTGCTAGCCTGAGAAATGACCTGAGTGCATCTGTGATCAAGCAAAGAACACCACATTGGACACACCAGCATTCGGACAGATCTTTCTATTCTGTACATATCTTCTCTTTATATTTCACCTGCCACCCTAGCATGTCGGGACAGTTGGGGAAACCCTCCTCCAACAGTGAAACCAAAAGCACACCTGAATGAGGTTTGGTTCCACTGGATACTAGCATCTCTGGACATTTGAATGTCAACAACATAAAATGTGACATCAGATTGTGCATCTTGCCAAGCGTTAAGTATTTTGCCAGATCTCCCTTTTACGACGGACATATACTGCTAGCACCCTCAGACCCAGTTGAGGTGAAAGGAAAAAGAAATTACAATCCGAGTCCAATCCATTCATTCCGTCTCTTCCTGGGACCTGAGTCAGTGAAGAACAGGCAGGCACACAGCTTACAGCACGTATGCTTCATGAGTAGCAGTCATCTCTCCCTAAAAACCAAATACAATTTGACGATCCGGACACAAGTGAATGCACTTTAAAAATAAAAATAATCATGTTGAGTAAGGTTGTCTGAATTAAAATGGGGATTTGGTCATGACGTTAAAAATCTGCATTCAAATGGATTGAGGTCCATTTGGCCTGTCGGGGTTTTTGCGGGATAGGTTTGCATTTTAGCTTGAAATAAGGACATTGCAAGTGGGAAAAAAAGGTGAAAAAGCACAGGTAGAAAGCTGCTGCATACAAAACATAAATAATATATTTCTCACCGAACAACTGCCCCTGTTATTTCACTTAAAACAAAATTAAAATGCTGAAACGATATCGGATGAATAAAAAACAAGACAGCAAGGGGCTGGGCTAGGTACAGATGTTATTGCTGTGGACCACCTGGTCCAGAGGAAACCGGCTTATTGCAGGCTTCTGGTGACCCAGCCCGGCCCACCACCCACCCCAAAGGCTTCACTCCTGAGCCTCCATCACACAGAGGCTGGCATGGCTGCAATCCGTTGGGAACAGAGACACCACGGGCACCCCTTGAGAGCATAGTCCCAGGACGACACGGGGTGGGGGGGGGGGGGGGGGGTACAGGACTGGGTGGAGACTCTGGGAGACCGGTAAGACCTGCTTGGTGAACTGTGGCTGGGGGCTCTTAATGGATCATCACAGTGGGTCCTGAAGATGGTCTTGGAAAATCACAGTGTCCGACAGACTGGAGCAGGGGAGGAAGAAGGGCGTCTCTTCCTTTCATCGTGAACGTCAACGTGTACTTTGCGTCACTCCTAACCCCCCCCTCGCCCATATCGGCAGCAAAAAAAGGGGGGGGGCGAGAAGCGGTGTGGTGGCGGCGCTCGGCTCCTTCGGCCCCGGGCCCCCAGCAGAAGTTACTCTCAGGTGTATTCCCTTAGCTCCGAGGAGCGGGGCCACTGTCCGGGTGTTGGGGGTCCTCCTCCCTCGGGTTGGCTGATTATCTGTGCTGCCGGAAGCCCTGAGTTCCGTCAGGCCCCGCGGGCTGGCGGACTGTGTTGTTGTTGTTGTTGTTTGATCGGGGCTCGGCGGAGGGTGAAGTGCCGGTGACACGCCCGGACCTATTATGAAGAAAGAAAAGAAGTTGACGAATACAAATTATTCCTAGGTTTAGTAACGTTATTAGCCATGTCACTGGGATACCGTTTTAAAGACACAAATGTTTGAATCCATAAATAAAGTCTTCACCTTCTATGTTTTGTGTAACACTTAATATTTTCTACACTTCCTCGTTACTCAAACTCTTCACTCTGATTGGCAGTGCATAAACATTAATGAACAGGTACCAATCAAAGCCACAGTGGTACACCAGAGGAATGGAGGTTTCCTCTAAAAAAAAAACCACAGCAAAAGGCAGAGACCGGCCATAATTGCAGATAAAGTCCACACCAAAACTCAGGGCATCTTTTGAGGAATTTGAAACTGGTTTAACATGTCCGTTAAGCCAAAGACATATATTCATAGATCCCTTGAGAAACCAGAAAGAAGTTGAACCTGTTTTTTATGCTCCACCTTGCCCTTGTGACCAAGTCTGTTATTTGCAGGGTCCCATGTAGGCCTGCACGATAAATCGTTATAAAATCGCGACCTTGATTCGCCCCTGTGTGGATTCAAGTTTTAAATTACTTTTCTTTTCTTTTTAAGCCTTCATTGAAGGGTGTATGGAGTTGGTTCAGTAGTTATAAAAGACCAGCAATTAAAGCCAATGTGCTGCTATATGTACAAAATAAATCAATCCGTTTTTGATACTGAACTTTAATCAGTTATAAAGGGCCATATGAAGCGCAACGTGCTAGAGGTGCCAAAAAACTATGTTTGGTACTGCCATATATTTTTTTGTCATGGTTCACGTGTGCAATAAAAATTACATTTCGTGCACACGTAAAAATTCTAAGCTGAAAAATCGTGATTCACTTTTCACGGAATCGTGCAGGCCAAGTCCCATGCAAGGCAGGTATAACTAGGGTCTGACACCGCGTTTAATGGATGCATAGATCGTGCTCCATTGACCTTGTATTGGTCACGACCAACTCGTGGCGCATTCACTGTACTTGTGCTGAATATTGTTTCCTTTTTTTTTGTGCTTTCCAAAGGCACCATTGTGACTGACACCCAAGAAACAGCCTTGAAATACTTTGCCAATTGCCATGGAAACAACTAACCGAAAAGGACGGAAATGCACAAATGGAACATTTTGTTATAAAAGCTTTGAGAGATGAACCGCGGTTCAACATCACAAAAGACATACAAGGGTGTCATAAAAACTGATTTCTGGTAGATAGGCTTACTTATGGTTTCACTCTCCGTATGATTTCACTTTCCCTATTGTAATATACACACTGTCTTCCAAGTCAGCATTATGACTATTGTGTAAACTATTTTGCATTTAATACTCCTTGGAAATTGCATTATTGTTCAAAGCATGCACATATCATACTTGGCATCAGGGAGTACCAATAAAGTGTCTATCTATCTATCCATTTACTCAAAATTGAGTTTTCTGCCTAAACAGACCCTGGCATGGGTGCATCCCCAAATAGAACATTTGTCAGTGTTATGGCCAAAAGCTCAAACAAGTCATGACATTGGTACCTGTCTGTGTTGGGCTTCTCTTGAGGCGATTCTTCTGGGCTGGCACTGCCCAGAATTCTCTTCCTGGCCTCTGCGTACTCGGCCTCCCGCTGGGCCAGAGACTTCACCTGGGGCGTGGGCCTGTTCTGGCTCCCAGGGGATCCCAGGGAGCCGTTGGCGGACGGCCGCTTTAGGATGCGAATCTGGGGTGGGGGTGCCGCCGGCAGGGAGTCGTCCTGGATCACGATGGCCGTCCTCAGCGGCGACCGTGAAGAGCTATTACTCAACACCCTGTAGGGATAGGTCAGAAAGTATGGATTTGTTTATTGAACAATGACTGGATTCCTTCACAAAAGCCAGAGTTGCCAGTATGCTGGAGCCCTTACTTTTCTCTCTGGCTGATCCTTAGCTTCTCTTCCAATCTCCTTTCCATTTCCTGTGAAGATAACAAAAATAATGCTCATAAGCGTGTGTAGTGAAAGCAGAATTAAAGTAGCAAGGGAGAGCCTGATGGGAAACGTAGGTACAGTTACAAGCTATTTATACGTCTCTATAGCCCTTGCCAAGTCAAGGAACAGACACAAAAAATCACCGGTAACAAAATATTATATATATAAAAGAATGTTTAACAAAAACATAACAGCTTAACATTTTTACAGAGTCCAACAATCACTGGGATGCCATAAGAAGTTACAATCTGTCACACAAGTTAAGATAGCGTTTAATGGCTGGCTAAAAATGGCTAGCCTCGTAACATGAATCGAGTAGGAGAGCTAACGTTAGCCCATTTGCTCAGGGAGCCACATTGGATTCATTCAGTTGTAAAACTTTGTCCGGGAATGTGTGAACGCAGGTAGTAGGGTGAATGACCATCTTCATAGTCGATCCGACTTCATAGCTAGCCACCTTTACCTTATTCCTAAAGCTTGGCCTGTTAGCCAACTATTAACTTAGTTTAGCTGGCACGCTAACTAGCCTAGTGCATCGGCAAATTGACTAAATGGCGCCCATAACTAACTCAACGCATCCATTTCCAATAATAATATTTTATATGATTCGTCAACCAAATCATGTTTGAAAAGAAGTAGCACTAGATGGCAACAAACATTACGAGAAACACTAGCGATTGCTTCAATCCTCGTAAATCTTGAGCTAGCTTCACGTTAGCTCGCATAGCTCATGTAGCACGTCAGTGGTACATCGGTGGCCCACAAGACGAGTACAGTTTTATCCTTTATCCTACACTTTCCCACCACGGATTTTCCAGGGGAGTAAACTAACAGATTGTTTCAATCCACCAGTGTGAGTTATGTGATTCCCTACCCCACTGTCAGCAGCTTCCTCCCAACTTTCGGCTATGTCTTCATCCATGATACATTTTGTTTCGGCCACGCCGCGGCATTGCCTCTCAGCAGCAGAGCCATAGGGAAACGATCGCGTCGACTCCATTCAGTCGACTAGGCCAATCAGGAACGAGCCTGCGGAGACTCCGGTCAGTTATGGGCCAATCAGGAAAGAGCCTGCGGAGAAAAGGGCCGACCCTTTCCGTCGTGAGATGACAAGGTCTGTGAACGAGGTCGGCGTGTGACACGCCAAAGACCACGTACATGTAACCAGAACATGCATCAAACTACAAAATTAAGGCAAACTGAAGAGCAAAAGAGGTAAATTGAAGATCGACGAAAAGATAAACACGACAATACGTTGATGACATGTATTGTTGTGATAAAAATATATGATCATTTACAATTGGTTTCAATATTGAAATACAACGGTCATTTAGAAAGTGGTGTATGAAACAGAATGCAATCAGTCAGGGCTTATGAAGCAAGGTAGTGTAGCATGAGGCTAGCAATGTGGGAAGCTAGAGAAACGTTTAACCACTAGAGGGCAGCAGGGTCAGATTATCCCGAGAATAATAATGTACATGGCTACAAGACAGTAAAGTGAGTGACATGTTTGACAGATTACATAATGTATTTTTATATGTGTGTATTTATTTTGTACTTTTTTTGCGACTTTTAAAACGCACACTGTATAACAAAGATACACCCTTGACTACCAGAATGCATAGTGCGATTTTTGGTGGGTGAAACTCCAACTCTCATTAACATTGATATACCATAACCTAGGCTAGTGAAAACTGCATTTTGCCACAAATCGCGCACATTAAAAATTGTGGCGAAAAAAATAAAATAATAATAATAAAAATGTCCCCCCAATATTGCATATCAATCAATCTGAAATACTAAACAATGACCAAAAAAACATTACTACTAACATTTGAACTCACATTTCAATGCTACTATATGCTTCCAAAATAGAGGCGATGTATGGAAGTCGACGTAAAAGCCCTATAAGAGCCCTGTAAGAGCCCTATGAGTGTAGCCAGTCTGTCTGTGTGCAAAGGCGCCCGTTACTGGGTTGTGCAAACAACCACCCAGCAGCCACTTCTTGTGAAACCGTTAGCCTATATTACCCTATGCACTTAAAGGTGTAGTGAAAGATGCATTCAATCTTAGGAACAAACAATGGGGCCGCCCACTTTAGAGAACCCTGGGGGCAGAGAGAACCAACAGAGCCTGGAGCTCACTAACCCCCCCTAGCTAAGGCGATAGCCACCGCAAACAGTCTTTATGGGCTGCAGTTTCAGGCTAGCGTACCCGAGCTGTTCAAATAGCAGCTTGGAGGGTGCATGGAGGGCCGGTGTCCCACATAAGGAGGCCTGGCCACTGGTGGCCCATGACAGACCCCCTTACATAAAGACAAGGGGGTGATGTCCGGGTGTCTGACTGCCAGTCTCAATATGGCAAGCTGATGTGGCTGCCAGGTACTTAATGGTTGGAGATGGCTATTAACCATCATTTCTTGTAAAAAGCAGAGCACATGTGAGACGTAGCACTGGGAGGGACGTTATTGTTTAATCCCACTATGACCAGTGTGCTGCTGTCATGACTTGATTCTAGATTCTTTGTAATTGGTCCACAAGGATTTGACTGGTTTTTCAAATGACAACTTTGTCTAGTTTTACTCAAGATTTGTTAAGTAAAACTAAGATCTTTGTTTTGTCTGGTTTTAAATTATTAGCTGGCAACCGATAATGCCCATCAGGCTACTTTTGGATGACATTATTTGATACTGCAGAGTGTTGTCAGTGTTAGAGTTTATGTTATCACCCTGTTACTACACCATCCAAGCACCTCAATTTTTGTGCCGGTTCAGACCATCGTGCTTGGACCATGTGACTATGTGAATACTGGTTGCTCGTGTATCTCACCAAATCCATTCATATCATGTCTATGTCTATAGACAAATCAGTTTTGTGAAGAAAAAATAAAACAGCTCCGACCATAGAGTGGCATACTCCCAGGGATCCAGCAGAGGGCGCATTTGTAGTTATATTAGTGCCCAACCCAACCAACCTGTTGGCTGTGCCCGGCTGTCATTACAAAGACGTGTGCTCCAACCGGCTGGTCAGCCTTTGTATGTTGGTTTATATATTGCTTATGGTATTAAATATTACTCCCTCTAGCAAATAAACCCACTGAATCAATATTAACAATATTACAACATTACAATGCCCAGATGAAGCCATTGTAAACAATGAGCTCATTGCGGCTCACGGAAGGATCACTTCAAGCCTTCTTGGAACGCAAGTTGTTTGATCAATATATGTACTTAGTAACAGAAAAAGGGCACCAGAAAACTTTGGGGCATGGTTTATGAGGGAAGCAATTCGGGAGGGAAACTACCCAGCCAGGGCACCTTGGATCATACTCATAAGCAGGTCAGACACATGTTGAGCTAACCTAATTTGCACGATTGGTGACTTGGTGTGATTGATGCTGAAGGCTGAATGTAAGAATGTGATATAACCAATGTAACACAAGTATTTAGAGTGTTTAAATATCATGATGCAAAATGGCTAGAGTCTTAAGGGGATGTTCAATAAGTTCCCCAACTCTATCTTGATGACTGGATGTGATGACTGGATGACCTTGGCCTCTTCTTTATTTAAAGGCACACCCCAAATTGCTGATTGATGATACAATTGACATATCCGTGGTAGCTTTAGGCACGTTGCTGCTTATGAACACAAAATCTCATGATGATCAGCCGTAGCTAAACCTGTCTAATTAATTCTGAAAGCTGATTGGTTTGTTTGTTTATTTGTTTATCATTAAAGTAAGTTAATTTAGATATAGATGGGACTCTGCAAAGAGGATATGTGCAACATTTTAAACATATAGCAAAATGTCAACCATACGGGGCAAATTCTGACTGAGATATTACCATTTAAAGTTTTAAGCTTGCCATAACTACTGTTGGCCAATAGGCAACACATTTAGTATGGTTCACATTTCGCACATATTTGGTAAAGATTGGACAAAGCGCCAATGAGTTATGGTTGATTCGGTGTACTACCACGCCCTTTTCAATTCAATGGAACATGGCTGATTATTATAATAATATTTTTTTATTACTATTGACTTTCAGTTATTTTAATTTAGTGATATATTGAATATCTAGTGTTTGGTCAACAAACAAGAATGTTGAGTGTTTGAGGTGTTTGCACAAATCAAAAAAATCGCTGTGGTAGTTTTGTTCGGGAAGCGTGTCACAGTCAACATGCATGTTAAAAGTTTAATTCCTCAAAGAAACCGACTTCATGTTGTGTATTCACATCTCTTTTTGAGAACGTGTAATGCACGATTAGGAGCAATCACATTCAACAAAGAGGCGAGACTCGGACGTTGAAGTAGTTTGTTTATACTGTCACTAAGCATGTTTTCACATCAACAAGATGCGCCACACAGGCATTTTTCTCCAAAACCGGTAAATGCTCTCCCCTGCTCCACTGGCTCACAGGCAGCGGGGTGGCAGGGCGGCGTAGCCTACTACCCGCCGTGTTTCCCACCCTGATGAGCGGTTATCAGAAGTAAGGCAGGAAAAGCCTCAGATGAGCTGAGTAGCAGATTGCCCGTTCCACTTACTCCCTCATTGAAGGGAATAACCCACTTTCAGCAAACAAGCTCCGCTCAAAGCCGTAGAGCCAGGCGCATTGGCAGGCTCATCTTGAGATGACGCGTGGCACTCATTTGAATAACATTTGGAAAGTAAATTTTTGGAAAACATTTGTGACGAACAAACAAACTGCCGGAGTGCCCGGAGTTTACATATTCTGTGCAGCTTTGCCTTTGCTGCCACTTCCCAAGAGTTTGAATTAGCTTAATTTAAGAATGAATGGTTGAGGCCTAATAACTATACAAAATCAACACAATGTAACTTTGTATTCTGAATTCATTATATGATCAGAGGTTGGGATGACCTAAAATGCTGAATGATCCTCATCTCTCTATATGCAGCTCTATCTTTATCTCCGATAGATATGGCATATGATAAATAGTGAGATAAGGGCAATAATCTTTACTCATAGACATTTATGGGAACAGTATTTTGAAATATATATTTTGGCATAGTTAGTTATGTAAGCCTGTATTAATCACATAAGTTGTCTCATACCCATTTCTCATACCCTGTTTACTGTCTTTGCAGACACATGATTTGTCAAGATTATATAAGGGTCGCTGTTGCTATCTTCTAGTTTGTATCAATCACCACATATCTGGAACCAACTTTAGTGTTTTTGTAGCACCACAAACAACTAACAGAACACATGAGCCCTATACACTTTTCAATTTGGTTATGTTAGCCACACTTTTAATTAAAATGGTCGTCGGTACTGAAATATTTTTTCTTTACTATACTTTTACTCTTCATATCTCAAGAAGTAATTGTTGAGTGCAAATGTTTTTCTCTCTCTCTCTCTCTCTCTCTCTCTCTCTCTCTCTCTCTCTCTCTCTCTCTCTCTCTCTCTCTCTCTCTCTCTCTCTCTCTCTCTCTCTCTCTCTCTCTCTCTCTCTCTCTCTCTCTCTCTCTCTCTCTCTCTCTCTCTCTCTCTCTCTCTCTCTCTCTCTCTCTCTCTCTCTCTCTCTCTCTCTCTCTCTGTGTGTGTGTGTTCTGTAGATGCTAGTCGCAGGGAGTTGGTTGCTAGGATGGAATTCCCACTGATGCAATTTCAGCCAAGATCTGCATCCACACGCAGGGTACATGAGCAGACACACAGACACACACACACACACACACAAACAGTGTTGTTGCCAGTTTCTGAAGAGGAGAAGCCCTTGGTTATATTCAAGGGATTATGAAAAGCTACACACCTATCTTAGCACCATATTATTTCAGTTTATATTGAAAGCACACAACAAGTGGCTTCTTAACTCCTGGCTGTTTCTCCCTCACACACACACACACACACACACAGAGGAGATAGCAGAATGAGTATCTCGGGCCACCTGCCAGAGAGAACTCACGGCAGAGTACTTAAGATACACGACCACAGGCTCTTTCACTCCCCACGGACCCATCCAGTCTTTGTAAGGTTGGCCTGCTTACTGTCTTCACCCCCCCCCCCCTCTGACACCCCAAGCCTTCTCAGGCCCAGTGCTTATTGTCTGGGCCAGCTGCCAGGTCCACCTCTGTAGCCCATATGATTAGTTAAGAAGGCTGTCATTATATTTCCTATAGATGACGATCCTGCCCCATCTGGGCTGGGATTTCGTGCGGCAGATGGAGCAGGGGGAGACGGGAACTGTGCCAAATAAAAATATCAGAGCCGCTGGAACCATTTGAGGGTTGGTCCTACGGTTTCTGTTGTTTGGTTCGAATCTTCAATAGAATCGTCTTGTTTTCAGGTCTTCTCTTACGAGTCACTTAACAAGCAGTTGATGCAAATGGTAACCTTTGTTGAAGTGCATGAGGGTGAAAATCGTGATTTGTAATGGGATCGAACCCTATTCCATGGTATACCCCTGTTTTACCCCTGATACTGGGCTGTGCCTGAAAACGTCTGCACATTACCTGCCTGAGGGTTTTTAATATCACTCTCACTATTTATTGGTTGGATATTATCATCATTTAGCATCATATTGTCTGTATCTATCGCGAGACAGTGTTCGTACCCTTGGAAAAACCCCATCACCCCTTTGAAAGCTTGCTGAATTGATGAAGCAAACAGCCTATTAAAAGAGATGAGGACCAAAGATCAAAAATATAATTCGCTTTGGAAAAAAGAGTAGGTGTAGTGTGTGCCATACTCGTCTCCTGTACTTTGTAGAACCATTAGGTTTACATGTGTTGTCTGTTGTTGCCAGGCACAACCCCTAACCGACAAAGGGTGTGACGCTTAGCTACAGCTGGGCCTGCAGAGGGTTTTGCATCCTAGTTTGAATGGAACAAAAGCAGCCAGGAAGAGGCTGCACCTTGCCCTAGCATCCCAAACCGTGAATGCAAAATTATTTGCATAGGAAAATGAAAATGGTGTCTGCTTAAAGTCCACTTTTACTGAAAAAAAAAAACGTAATTAGCATTGTTGGGGAATGAATGCTTCTACCATAAGGATTTTCATCATGGTTAGCTCTGCGCATCTGAGGCCTAAAAAAAAAAAAAGTTTGGTTCCTGTTGGTTGTCAGTTGAGGTCATGGGTAGGTAGGGAATTTATTTATTTATTTATTTTTCAGCGGCAGCGAATGATAGGTAGGTTGTTTTCATTTAAAAACGAGAAAATTCGCTCATCCTTGTACAGAATGAAGAGGTGCTGTACCAAAACGTGATTATAGTTTGCATAAAAAAAAAAAAAAAAGCTCATAAAATAATTTGGGTCGCACATAAATTGACAGGGTCGGTCGGAAACCGGAACCAAACAAAATTTTTTTTTAGGCCTGAGGTCAAAGCCCAGAATGGTTTATGAAATGCCTTCTCTTTTTACAAAAATAGAAGAAATCTCAATTAATAGCCCTGGATCTATTAATCTGTCAGTATGATCATTCATTAAAGCCCTCAATTATATCAAAACAAAGATAAAGGTGATTCAAAATGGTTCCCTGTATGTCATTCAAGCACCAGAACTACCAGAATAATAAAGACATGTACTTTGAAGGAAAGTAAGGGTCCAGAGTGAATGAAAAAGCAGCAAAAGAGCTTGTTTATCAAAGAACACTCTGGAGGAGGATCCCCAGAGATCCAGGCTAAGCCCAGACTGTCCTCAAATCCTAGCAACGCCCCTGTCGTTATGGATTTAAATTTTTGAATCTTCTCTCTTGGTATGACTAATATCCAAAATAGCATTGTTGAAATTCCACTGAACTGAGACCACGTGTGCATTTTACATATCTCTGTGTTCCTGTAATACACACGTTGCGGATCCCAGATGAGTATAATGAAGGTTTAATCATTTTGCTGTCATTATGCCCGAAAGGTATAATCAATGGTTTTTCATAAATTCACTGTCTGTAAAAAAAAAATGGGAGACAAGAGAGAAAATAAACAGTTTATTGTTGGGTAATCATAATTACCCGGCAACGACAACTATGCCCTGTCCTATGAATGCACCATGGAACAATAATATTAGCTGTTATATGTCATCACTATGTCGTTCCCTAGCTACCGAGCCCTATATGGTCGCTAGCCCCCCCTCTTCCTGGTGTGCCCATCCCAGCCATGGCAAAAGCAGCTTTGCCTTCGATGCAAATCTCAACCGAAGGGCTCTGGCGGCGATAGAGAGCATGCAAAGAAGAGAATTTTAAAAGTTGGACAATTTAGAGACTAATCTGCCTTTCTTCAACAGAAAAGGCTGTTTCTTGAGATTTTCTCTTTAGCCAATGAATTGGCTAAGCCACAGACTCAATAGATCCCCAGTGCAGACACCGGTAGAAGCAGAGATCCAGCCAACATTCTTCCTTGGCTTCCATGTAAAGGGTGTCACGTTGCACCAGGTGATGGATAGCAGTTGAGTGCCTGGGAGTGCATCTCTGACCATCATTTGTGTAAGGATTACACAATCCTTACACAAGGGTCTATGTTTCCTGTGACTGTCTGGCTCAACACTGCCATTATCGGCTGCATGGAGACATGCATTGAAGAGGTATAGGGGGGAGACCCAGGGGCTAGAGGGGGGTCTACGTGTTCAAAAGTCGTCGCCCTACACAGGTTAAACAACTGACACAAAGAACAGAAATGGGTGACAGGTGAATAGGTGCCTTTTAAAGTGTGTAGACACTTTTATTTATATATTTACATCAGCCCTCAAGTCCGTTTAGCTTTTGAAATAGGTGTCAGTCAGTGTTGACTGAAAGTTTATGACGAGTTGCATTTCTGGAGAAGTCACTGCAATACAAACGTGCAGATGCACAAAAACATGTCTCTTTGAAGTGTGTGTGTGTGTGTGTGTGTGTGTGTGTGTGCGTTGGCGTGGCTCCTGTCTGCCGTCCCCCCACATGAATAGAAGCAGAATTCTGCGCCATCGACAGCTGCCTCCTTTGAACGCCCAAAGACAAAAAGCCCTAAATCCATAGCCCCCCTCTTTCATGTGTTCATGTGATACCAGTCTTCCTCACCTCACTGTCACTCCATTCAGCTCCAAGGCGGAGGCTTTCTAACCTATTATGACCTCCCCGCCGCAATCCTGAGGCCCCATCCCAATTATTTTCCTTCTTTTTTTGATATAGTTTCACAAAAGGGGACAAGCCGAGGTTGATCGGACGGTTATGAACGTCAAGAGAGTTTGTTAAAAATGGTTTCCTGTTTCGTTGCAGAATGTCTTTTTTGTAGACTGCCGATAGGTGGACGTTGTCTGCTTGTCTAGCCTAGCCTAGCCTAGCCTAGCCTAGCCTAGCCTAGCATAGCCTACGTTTAACAAGAGGAGTTGAGCGCCTTCAAGGTTCTTGGCCTCGCTCCACCATGCTCCTAGCTCCGGCGGTGGTCTCCTGACCATGCCTCCCATGCACCAAATGCTCCAGAAGAGGAGAAAAAGGCCAGAGATAAGATCTAAATTTAGACGTATGTGAGGAGGCCTTCCAGACGCCTCCCATTCACATTGGAGGGCCAATTAGAACAAGCTCCATTTCAGGTTTCCTCAGACTTGACTGGAACTGCTCGCCGTAGTGTGTGTGTGTGTGTGTGTGTGTGTGTGTGTGTGTGTGTGTGCGTGCGTGCGTGTGCCTGTAAGGCCCTGATTCTGTACCAGGCAAAGGTTTCCACGGGGTGGTTCTTGCATAACTGGATGAGTGATAACGCCAGAGCATTCCTCTCAACACACATCACATCTGCCAACCCGGACCCCCCTCCCCCAGCTTCTTTCCCGTTTCACATCGCCCCGGCGTTCATTAAAACAGCTCGGCGGGCTAATCTCACCATCTTTCAGTTCGGAGAGTGCAGGGTCCTTGTTTTAATCGTTCTTTTGGATATTAACATGAAAGACGGCGCTCATTGGGATCCCTGATGCACTTGCTGCGTTCTACTGGCTCTGTGCGGCGGGCGGCAGAGCGCAGGGGGGTTTCCTTCCAGGGCAGAGTTCATATGAATCAAGAGGTAGGTCAACACAGGGGTTAAAGTTGTTCCCACATCAGTCTCTGGCTGTCGTCCTCCACAGAGCCACGCAGGAGCAGGCCTCTCGAGGGTCGGGGGTGGGGGGGGGGTAGTGGATGTAGTTGATTGATTCCTTTTTAAGAAAGTATGGTTTTCTTACTAACTTTTGCGAGACCACTCTTATCTCACACGTTCGTTCACAGGGATGTAGCAATCAAAACCGATTAGATCCAAAATAGACTGAATTACAATGTTTAAAGATGTGTGGAGCTGTACTCGGACGTATGTTATAGCTCTACTTCTAACCGGAATCGGCGTGTCAGCATCCCTCTGATTGACTGCCTGCCAAGGCCAGACTGATATCAAGTTGGTCTCACGAGGCACGCCTTTTAACAGGTCACCTTTCATCACAATATTCTTTTATGATTTTGCATTCAGGCAACGCATCAAATAATCGCACACCTCCAACTGAGCCCTTGCTGCGGTCACAATGCTGTAGGTCTGTGCTCCACGATACAGACTGCTCATTTAAGGCAATATCAGGATGTTCCCTCACCAGCATACAAACACCTGTCGCTTCCCGGGCGCTAGGCAAATACACCCGCCATAAAACTCCGGCGCATCGCGGCATGCCCTGGACACCAGGGGCCATCGGCAGACAAAGACACGGTGGCGCTGCCATCTGTAGCGTCCTGTACAGCCGCTCACACACACACACACACACACACACACACACACACACACACACACACACACACACACACACACACACACACACACACACACACACACACACACACACTGTTATCTGCTATCTGAATAAACAGCTGCTCTCCTTAACACTGCCATGGTACAGACCCCGGCGGGAGACCACGTTGTGTTTGCGTAGCCGGTTTCTGATTGGCCGGGGGGCTGAGGTGATACAACTAGGCCTGCTGCCTGGGGCGTCTTTTGTTGACGGAGGGGGGCTCCCCCGTCGGGTTGGGTGTTCGGAGGGGGGGGGGGGGGCTTCAGCAAGCCTTTTTGTAATTAAAGCAACTACTACTATTTATCCTTTAATGTATGCTCCCTGTGGGGGTGGGGGTGTGTGTGTGTGTGTGTGTGTGTGTGTGTGTGTGTGTGTGTGTGTGTGTGTGTGAGTGCGTGTGTTCTTCAAAGGTCCGCTTTACTGTTGAAGCGCTTGAAACCTCTTCACAGTTCTTCTACGGTTCTTTCCTGGATCCAAAATGTATTTACAGATTTTTACCTGCCCGTGGTCCAACCCATCTGCCATTGGCTGTTGGCAGGTGTTATTGTCTTTGAGAGGACTCATTTAAGTTTGCCTTTCAGTTATGGAGGAATGAATGTGTCATTATCTCTCTTTAGATCCTCTCCAAGGCAAGCATGCGTCTTATCACAGAGGCCAGCGAAGTGGGCAAGAAAGCATTACGATCCATAAAACTGTGAGCCAACATATATTTTTGAACATTCAACAAATTTAGTCTTGCACCATAATGAGCCAAGATATATTTCCTCTGAGCAGCCCTTTCATGAGAGCCTCATTTAATTAAGTTCGAGGACTGTCCGTTGTATGTGAACACTTGTTTAAGAGGCCGTTGGCTCTTTAACTCTTGTACAAACACTGTAAGACGGTACATGTAGATGGGAGGAGCACTGGTTGGTAACACACACGCACACACACACACACACACGCACACACACACACACACACAAAACACACACACACACACACACACAAAACACACACACACACACACACACACACACACACACACAAAACACACACACACACACACACACACACACACACACACACACACACACACACACACACAAAACACACACACACACACACACACAAAACACACACACACACACACACACACACACAAAACACACACACACACACACACACACACACACACACACACACACACACACACACACACACACACACACACACACACACACACACACACACACACACACACAAAACACAGCGGCAGCCATTTTGGTCTTCTTCATGATGGCGTGGGAAGGTAAGATGCGTGATAACTTCTGGGCAAGGTTCGAAGATGTGTGTGTGTGTGTGTGTGTGTGTGTGTGTGTGTGTGTGTGTGTGTGTGTGTGTGTGTGTGTGTGTGTGTGTGTGTGTGTGTGTGTGTGTGTGTGTGTGTGTGTGTGTGTGTGTGTGTGTGTGTGTGCTCTTATTAAACTTGTTGATTGCATTGTGGCTTCCCCTGGTCTCCCTTCGATGCATTTCTGATGCTCTCTCATCTTGCTTCATATCTGAAATCAGATATAGATTTTTGGCTGAAATGTAGGATTATTTCAAGTCATTCTTTGGCACAAATCACACTGAATTTGAGTTGTTTGTTCTCTAATGGTATAGTCTAGTCTACACATTTTACATATGATAAAGACAAGACGTTAGTCAAATGTTGTCTTTTGCATATGCTTTTGGAGTGACCTCTGCTATATATCCAGTACTTCCGACATTTTCATTAAGATTTTGGATTTTGCCTGGCACTGACGTCATGAGGGATTAAGAGAGAACCCAGTGTGTGTGTGTGTGTGTGTGTGTGTGTGTGTGTGTGTGTGTGTGTGTGTGTGTGTGTGTGTGTGTGTGTGTGTTTTTGCATGCATGCTTGTGTTGTGTGTATTTGTGTATGATTTCTGCATGTCTCAGTGTGTGTGCGTCTGCACGCTGGTGTGTGTGTGCGTCCGTGTGACGGGTGGAACTGGGGGAGGGAGGTAGCTAGGCTGTACCTGGGTAACAGGCCCCAGTGGGAGCCCTGGCCGGCTCCACCTGCACCCACTGCTCCCCCTGGGGATGGATCCACATCACAAACACGTCTTGCATCATTAGCCCGAGCTGCTGGCGGGCTGAGAGAGTCCATGGATCGCCTGAAGTCAGCCTCACGGAGGACATGTTGTGTTGTACCACGGCTCGTTTTAACCTTTGTTTAAGGTTGGTCTCGTTGAGACCTCTTTTACGAGCGAGACCTGGGCCCCGATGGCAGCAGCATGAGATACAGTACAACAAAACATTCGGTGAACACCGTACAACACCACTTATGACGCATTATTTTGCACAGGCGGAGATGAAGCAAGACCTACGGGGCCAGACAGTGATAATGACCTTTATGCGATTCAGTCACAGCTTTGACTTATTAGGTTAGGGTTATGTCCGTCAGAGTGAAGACCCCCTCAGTCTCAACTTGTGTTGGAGCTCTAAATTGTCATTTCTAAATTGTAATAATGCTAGGGCATATAAAGACCCATCATATCCGTCCAAATATGTATATGGTGCCTATAGAGACGGTAAAATATACTAAAGGGGCGTTATTGTTTTGAGGTTTAACACGGTACTGCATTGCCAGGTTAAAAACTGGTGCATTATGCGGATACTAATTTTTTTAATGGTTTAATGGTTCTAATAATTTTTTAAATATTCATATAGTAGTGTTGATGTGAAATAGTGTTGATGTGAAATTGTTGGTTATGGATTCTTGTTTTGGACATAAATGGAGCTCAAGAATTTAACGAATGCTCAATGCCAATCTGTTTCTCTATTTGTAATTCCTACACCATTGTGTCTGCAATGAGTTCCTGCACAAAAACTGAACAGGAATTACTTATTTTAAAAGCACATAAGTATTTGTGAAGAAATACTGAAGTTCACACAGATTTATGTGTGGCTATTATCGATGAACTACTATCTACAAATGCTATTTAGTTCATAGAAATAAAGACAGGGTTTGAAATAACAAAGTGTGTTTCTTGGCTGCGTAGCTGACTGAGATAACTTGTTAGTTTTCTTCATAAGACAAAACTTTCACAACAGTTGACCCTCTTTGCCCAATTATTATTTTTTTATTACTATTGCAGTGGTTGTCGTGGATGACATAAAATGTTTTGTCACAGTGTTTATACTTTAGGACTTCTGTATGTTGTACACTGAGCTGTCAACGCGCTCCCTTCGAGCGGAAGTGCATGTCCCAGTGAGGCTGTTTGATTGTATACCTCGGTCACCAACCTAGTGTCCCCCATTGAGGTTAAATGAAGTACATGGTATCGTACTGATCAGTTTACATTTAAATTATTAAAGTCCTAATGTGTTGCCATAGCGGGTTATCATTTTAGAGTTAGTAATAGGAGTTAGGGTTAAATATGGTCGAAACCTACGAACCATTCACTTGTTTTTAACTGATCACATGCGTGGGCAGACTTTGAACCGTCGTCCCATTGTTGCTGCTGTCTGTTTCTCGTCACCAACGTACTGAAATAACCTGTTTGTTAATATTGTGTTACAACTGCCATCCCTGTGAAGGTCCCCTTGGTCCCAAATTCGTTCCTGTCCCCATTGAACACCAAAGCAAACATTGGAATACCGACCCAGCCATACTTCTGTGATTCAACTGAACCATCATTGTCCTTCTTCGTCATGCTAATGCAAACGTAAACACATGACACAGGCAGTAGATGACGTGTAATGACAAATACTGTGTTTTATTGAGCTGGAGCAGGTGTGTTTGAAGTTGGTTGCTCATAATGCAGTCCGACTGAACACACACGCAGGCTTTAGGCCGGTAGTCAGGTGGTTAAGAGCAGGGCAGCACAATGAATATGACCTCAAGCACATTTGGACTAATTTCCTAAACAAAACCCTAACCGGGGATGAACTCTCTCTCTCATCTTTGCTGAAACGTGACACGGGCGAAAGCTCTCCAGGTGTGTTGAACAGACAACAAAACCAGTGTGTGCGTGTGTGTTTGTGTTTGTTTTGGGGTCAGTTGGTGTGTTTTTAGTTTTGTTAAGTATTTATTTGAAAAAGGAAATGTTTTGTCCATTGGCTGAAGAGCTGGGATATTGTAGTCTGAAGAATGCCGGTATTGTTTTGAACAACAGTCAAAGTCACCTAAAGCTTTTTTTTAAAGTTAAATCCACGATTGTCAGATTAAATGATCAGGTCTGACTTTGGCTTTGGGGGGAGATATCATTTGTGTGTCATCTGGGGTCAAGCAACTGCGTCTCAGATTTCGAGTTTCATGACACTTGACATTTCAAGAAGTGATACTAGACTAGTTATACTCAATAATCCGGGCACATGTTTGCAATGGATCCATCTATAACTCAAACTGCTTAACAGTAGCTCAACAGGATCTCTATCTCCATCCCACTGTAAGACCCAGCCTGCTCACCCGGTGTGTTGCGGAGGTGATGCAGCACTCATAATTGGCATGTCTCGTTCCGCTTCTACTCCGTCGACATGGCAACAGCCCCCACTGGAGACGGTTGGGTAAGGCTCTGTGCATACACACGCCATCCCGCCTCTTTCACCCCCCCCCCTGGGGCCAATTACCCCCTGCTAGTGGCAGCAAGCGGCAAGTTGGAGCAGGGATGCAGTCGCGAGACAACCCCCCCCCCCCCCCCCCACACACACACACACACACACACATCCCCCCCCCCCCCCAGCCCTACTCCGACCCCACCTGTGTGATTTTACGATTATAGAAAGCCATACAGTCAGGCTTTCGATCTCTCACATCAAAATCTTAAGACACACACTTGTCAGTTCAACCGGTGCCCTTGACTCATGAAATGTCAGGGAAACATTTGTACATTAAACCCCTCTCATGATCTCCTCCGACGCGGAGGTGGAACCTGTTTGTTTCCGGGGCTAATTGGAGGAGAAATGATTGGGCCGGGCGCAGATCAGAATAATGAGGGCCTTCAGACATCACACCTGGGCTACGGCCTCACGTTTCCTGTAAGACAATGTAGGCCTCCGTAATTACCTCCCGGGCACCTGAGCAGACGGGGGGGGAGAGAGGAGCCAGCAGGTGGATGAAACAACAGGCGAGGGACCAAACAGATGCTGCATGTTGGCATTAAGTGGGAGGTGGAGGGGGAGGGGGAGGGGGAGGGGGAGGGGGAGGAAGGGTGGGCTGGTCCAATTTGGGAAAAAAACCAATTCATAGTTTGAATTATAAACTGGTTCAAATTGTTCCCATTTGTTCTCGTGTTTTACTACTCTGTTGTCTATCTAGTGTTAGAGGCAGTATGTAATGTACCATACTACTGTTCCATGTGAGACTTATGGGGGAAACTTTCCTTGCCGGTTATGGCTGTAATACCAGTCTTATAAAGCCCTGATCGTGACAAGAACAAAGAACTTGGAAATGGTTTTGGTTGGTCAAATATTTAGAAGTTGCATCCATCCTTCGGATTCTGTATTGCAGACCGCCTCGTCCATTCCCTCTGAAAAGTGGGTCTCCTTGGTTCTCTGAAGGACTCTGTGGGCACAGGAGGGTTTCTCCATCCATGGTCCGGCAGCTCTTTTGATTGTCCACTCCTCTTAAGGGGGAAAGCACAGCTGTGTAGCATGTGTAAGTTATCTCTCTAGGTTTGATCTATCTCTCTATCAGTAACATCACTGATGTCATCCAGCAGAACACCTTGCCACTCAGCATCAGAGAGGGTAGCACTTTGACATTATAAATAGAGACCGCATTTGGTCAACACTAGATCTACTATCTATTGTTTATTATTTTATTATTTAAATATATTCTGTTAATTATTAGTACCAACAGTCGTTTACAGTATTAGAGTCCCTTTTGTTCTGCTGTATAACTTGGGAGATCCTACTCTGTATCTACCTGGCCACCTTTATGATAGAGTGTAGTATGTGGTCACTGCAGTCTACTTTTCTTATCATCTATTTTCCAATAGTTTCGTTGCTCTGTAAATGTCTGCTGTGTGGACGGTGTTGTAGGAACACCGCCTGAGGAACAACATGTAAATGAGCTCCGAGCTATAGGTTCACTGTATTTATCGTACATTGTCTCTGTTCAACAAACATCTATAAGCTCGACAGGGTTAGATATAAGCAGACACAAACTTCAGTATGTTGTACCTGGGAACACTTGTTTCCGTTCTGCCTGAAATATAAAGTCGAGCTCAACTGACGTTAGCTTAAGGTGATATTAAGAAATTAGCCTAAATTTGTTCGTAGTGTGGGCATGTGTGTGTTATGGGTCAATTTGTTTGTTTGTTTATTTGTGTGTGTGTGTGTGTGTGTGTGTGTGTGTGTGTGTGTGTGTGTGTGTGTGTGTGTGTGTGTGTGTGTGTGTGTGTGTGTGTGTGTGTGTGTGTGTGTGGGGGTCTGGTGTGTGTTGGTGAGTATGTCTTTGTGGGGGGGAGTGTGCGCATGCATGTGGTGTGTATCTGTATAGATATGTGTGTGTGTGTGTGTGTGTGCGCACGTGGTGGTGTGTCTGTCGGTGTGTATCTGTAATCATGTGTATCTGTGTGTGTGAGTTTATGTGTGTTTGTGTGTGTGTCTATATGAGTGTGTGCGTGAGTGGGGTGTGTCTGTGCGTGCATGCATGTGAATGAGTTTGTACTGTGTTTCAGGCTGTTGGGCGACAGCACTAGTTGTAAACGTGCTTGCGTCCTTCGTTGCGTGACAGCCCTGGTAGATAACCATCACAGATACCCAAATGATCCCCGGCCCAGCTCCGGGCTCCACTCCTGCCCTCGGCTGGGATGCAAATGAGCATAAACAAAGTCAAGCTTTCAGACTTGAGCCTTTGGGATGACTAGAGGCAGCTGACCTCACTCTCTGGTTACTTTTTAGACGGACAAACCTGTCAGTTTAACCCGTACATTCTTGCTTTAAATTGAGTAATATCAAGCCCTAAAATGTGGTTTCAACGATCCATTCATCATATTGGGTCCTCACTGTGAATCTTCTATTGCAGTTAACATGAATGGCAAGTTCTTCAAATGAGTGTCTAGTTGAGGTTCATATGCTTGTCTAGTTGTTCATATGAGGGTCTAGTTGTTCATATGCTGGTCTAGTTGTTCATATGAGTGTCTAGTTGTTTATATGAGTGTCTAGTTGTTCATATGAGTGTAGTTGTTTATATGAGTGTCTAGTTGTTCATATGAGTGTCTAGTTGTTTATATGAGTGTCTAGTTGTTCATATGAGTGTCTAGTTGAGGCTCATCTGTGTGACTAGTTGAGGTTCATATGTGTGACTAGTTGATGTTCAAATGAGTGACTAGTTGAAGTACATATGAGTGACTAGTTGAGGTTGATATGAGTGTCTAGTTCAGGTTCATATCTAGTTGGTTTGTGCTTCTAGGGCTTTGGTTGGAAGGTAATAGAAAAGAAAATATAGCTTGACGGTATCTACCTTCGTTTGATTGATCAATGCTAGTCTTGTTTGTAGAAATGATAAGCAACAATGAGGAAATCACCAAATACAGCAATGCATCATGCATTGCTCCCCCTTGATGCATGCATCCTGCATCAAGGGATCAAGGGATGCATGATGCATGCATCATGCATCAAGGGGGAGAGTACAGTAGAGAGAACTACAGAGAGATGGCCGATAGATGTTAATACTACAGACAGACAGACAGACAGAACGACAGGCAGATGCACAGATAGAACAGATTGATCAAACAGATAGATAGACAGAACAGATACAGTCTTGTCAGAGTTCTACAGGTATGATCTGTGTTGTATAGGTCAGATAAGAATGGCTGTGGTCTGTCATAGTTCTACAGGTGCTTAGTGTGCTATATAGGGGGTATAACGATCGCTGTGTCCTGTCAAAGTTCTATAGGTCAGTAGTGTGCTATATGGGGGGTAAAAGCATTGCTGGGGTTTGTCCTAGTTCTATAGGTCAGTAGTGTGCTATATAGGGGCTATAATAATGGCGGTGTCCTGTCATAGTTCTACAGGTCAGTAGTGTGCTATATAGGGGCTATAAGAACCGCTGTGGCCTGTCATAGTGCTACAGGTAAGTAGTGTGTTGTGTAGGGGCTATAAGAATTGGTGTGTCCTGGCAGTTAACCACACAGTGCAGCCCCACCTCAGCCGCGACCACACCCCAGAGAAACAGGATACGGCTCTGGCTTTGTGCTCATTGTTGAGAAGCTAATCCAGACAATTGCACCTCAGGACCTAGAGTGGCTGTTGGGCCCCCGCGCCCAGCCCTAGCCTAGCCTAGCATTGAGGTAGCACCCCCCCCCCCCCCCCGCCGCCGCCTTACCCACCACCACCACCACCACCACCAGAGTGATGGACTACATCTCAGGTGTATGGAGACCACCACAATGCACCCCCCCCCCCCCCCCCCCCTCGCCGTTGGACCCCCCCATCTGCCACCCGACCCCAGTGCCCCCCTTTCCCTCCTCTCTTCTCCTCTGAACTCGGGGGCCCCTCTACAAAGGCCCCCCCCCCACCCCTTCCTCTCGGCCCCGCTCTCCTGTTTTCCCCGGCCCGGGCTTTGTTCACCTGTCGCTCCCACTGTCAACTGAATGGGGTATTGTTGGGCCTCCAGGAGAAAAACTGGGTGTGTGAAACGACGAGCGAGAGAGAAAGGAGAGTACAACAGAGAGAGAGGAGAGAGGAGGGAGGGCAAAGGGCAGGTATTTCAGGTTACGGCGGCCTCTCGTGCGGCTCTAGGAAGTGGGCTAAAGGTTTTTTTTTGAGCCTCCATACTGTCTGATAGTGATCGCACATGGACACACACGTTGCTGGGGTTTTTGGGCGCGCTTCATGTGCCGGTTTTGTGTCGCTCGTGTGGGCGCTCTCTGGTGCTGGATGAGTCGGAGGTTGACGGTGGTGCGGTTTGTGTTTTCAAAGGAACACAAGAGGGCCATTCCCACAGGAGCTGGAGCTGACATCATAAAAACACGCAATCGCACACACACACACACCCGCACACACACATAAACCCCCACACGCACACACACATACACACACACACACACACACACACACACACACACACAAGGTACCTGGGGGCGGATGAGAGGAGTGCTGGGTGGGGGCAGGTAAACTGTAATAGAGGGAGTTGGCAAAGGGTGGGATAAAGTTTGGGTCTCGGCTTCCATTGGCTGAGAGCCGCGCCGGAGACACACCTGTGAGTGCCAGAGGCTAAGGAGATTGGCTGCGACCTGAAAATTACACCTGTGGGGGGGGAAGGGGGCCAGGCTACATGTAAACCAAACCCTTTACAAATTCGGTCTCTCTTCTTGAGGAGCTTTACTCGCCTCACAACGACTGAAGGGAGCTCTTGGAGGACGATGAACAACGCCGACTTTAACCGAGCGAAGCAAAGGCTCGACGCGCGGTTTTACCTCTCCGGGCGGACCTCCTGGGTTTGGCCGGTCCCCTTTCCGCGTTGACTACTTCCCTGCGACGGCGTCCACCTTTTGAGAATAGGGAAGGTTTTCACGAGGCCGACACACAGCGGAGGTCGACCGTCCCTCAAGCAAGGGGAACGACGAGGAAGACTAGCCGACGAAGGCGACCAAGCCCCTGATACAATGACGCCTCTTGTCTGTGGTTTTTTACGGCTCGATGGACACACCTGGGAAAGACCCCCGGTAACCTACTCACGGTGACTCTCTCTTTATTCTACTTTTTACATCTTTAAATATGGCAACCCGTTGCTCAGCTAGCTAGAAGATAGCCGACATTTGTTGTTTTATTGATTAACAGCCACGTACCACAAAGGGGAAGCGCGGTGGCGGACCCAAACTAGGTCACGTTAAGAAGCTGTTGTCTGACGATATACACACATCCAGTTAGTTTCGATGGGAAGGAACTTTCTCTGTATCAAATTCCAGTTCCATTTAAACAGGGAGAAAGGACAAGAGACAATAGAAAGCTAACTCTCATTCCTAAACTGGATAGACCAGTTGGGGCAGGTAAAGGCAAACTGCCAGACTTGTCAAATAATATGGATGTGAAATCTGGTTCCTTTTTTACAATGTTAACATATATTTTGGTATAGGATTGGGTATATTAAAGTTTTAAATGAATTTAAAACCTAGCCTATTTAATGAGCAATATTTTCTATGGTTTGTTTTAGAATGGAAATGATTTGAAACTTAATTCAATAGTTGTAGTTTGATCAAAGGGTATTTCATTACTATGTGTTAACTACAGGTTGATTGGAGTTACTGCTAAAGGGATATAAAAATACATTGCAACTAGTATTTACTCTTTCATTGACTAGCTTCTAAAGATTGAAAATTGAATAAAATATTTAGAAGAAAATTTGGAATTGAAGACTTTGGCCTAGTGCAGATGTGTGTCTCGTAAAATGTCTGCTCAGCTCATCCATTTTACCTGCCTCCAAGCTTCCCCTCGCAAGTTCAGACTGACTGAAATGTTTAGTCAGCTGAACTACCAAGTCAGTTTCAACAACGGTTTCCTTTTTTTCAGGGCATTTATTCAGCAATACTTTCTTTACATTAAAACAGGGTTTTTAGGCGTTTACTTCTGCAGTCTGAAACGGCCTTGGGGAAAATGGAGGGAAAGTGTGGAGTACTGTACTGCAGTAAAGGCAGCGCGAGGTGGAACACTGTGATTGGTGGAAAGGGAAGCATTTGTTCAATTCTTTCATCCACCGGAATAGCAGTGAGTCACATGATCGTGAGCAAGTGTACAAGGGGATGACAATAGGGCGGGCAGTACGGGAAAAGACAAGGTTACAAAATGGTGGCCTTACTTCTCAATGGTGGCTTTTAGTGTGTTTACTTACAGTTGAGCACTTGAAGCCCGAGAGTGAGGGACACACATGAAGAGAGAAGGCTATCCCTTATCACTAAATGGGGTTATAGGTCAACTTAGAGCAGTTTTTCATTCAATTGATTGCTTGAAAGACACTGACATAGTGATGTGATGTCATTTAAGTTTAACATTCTTACATCAGACATTGACTACAATAGTAAACAATTATTAAATGATTAATTTAAATAATACAATTGAAGAAATATTTAAGAATTTAAACCATCAATTCTATAATTCATATATATATATTTTTAATTTCCACTTCCTCTTTGGCAGAAGCCAATTGAAAGCAAGAATTCTATAAAGATAATTATTAACCTATTTGCAATTATTTCCATTATTGACTATCTTGCAACTTATAACACACATACATGAGAACATTTTCAAAAGCGAAAGAAGCATTACTTTAAAGAAACCACCTGCATCTTCAAAGGCTTTAGGGTGGAAAAAGTGTGTACTGGAAAGTTTAGCTAAACTTTTCCTAAAGTTTCCCAGCGTTCTGTCGGCTCACCAGCTAGGTGGTAGTGTCCACCACCACTTGAGATATGTCCCACTCTTAACTAAGGTTTTGGATTTCAACCTGCCTTTGTTTCCCCACAAAGACACCAACTATTGATTAAGGGCAAGGCGGGTGTAGGCCTACCTATAGGCTTGTTCATTTCACACTGGAGTCAAATTCCAGCGGAGAGGGCCGGGTTACCTGGTCACGCCTTACCACCACGGGCCCCAGCATAAAGCCACGGCCCAGTACAGCGCTGGGAGCTCCCAGGGAAGACAACCAGTGCAGTGTAAGGACAGGGGGATGGACCCCAAGCAATGCTAATTCGAATACCACAACTAGCCTTTGTACAGAAGAGAGGAGGACATTGGGACAAAAGCAGAATTACAAAAAACGCAGACTACAAAAAACGAATTGTGAGGAAGTTAGGTGGAGGTAAGGGGGGTTGGGGGCGGCGTGTTTGAGTCGAGCTGTTTGCTCAGGTAACACTTGAAACAGTCATGGTTCCTTTGGTGTCCATTTTCTTCCTCCCTCGACCAGATGATTTTAACTTTTTCTGGGCTAATCCTTTATCTCTTTTTTCCCTCTCTTTCCCTCACCCTCGCCCTCCCTCCCTCTCTCTGTCTGTTGTTCCTCAAAGGGCCCGCCGCCATGGTTTGTACCACTGATGATTAACTAAATAGAGTCTGGGAGAGCAGGTCTACTTGGCTTTCTCATTTCATGGGTCCTGACCGACCGAGAGGAGTCCATCCAGCGCTCACAGGCCACTGGTTGGAAATTCAAGACCTATTTTTTTTCTCTCTCTTTCTTTTTCATCACCCCCCCCCCCCCCCCCCCCACCCACATCTTGCTCTCCGGCCGTACCCAAACTCCCAGCCGTCGGTTTTGTTACATTCTTTCCTTGGGGGTACCTTTCATGACGGTAAGGTTACAGGTGTGTTCTCCATTTTTGTTCTCCATCTTGTTTCAGCGAGCTCCTCATTCCCTTATGTCTGACTCATGTCTCTCTCTCTCTCTCTCTCTCTCTCTCTCTCTCTCTCTCTCTCTCTCTCTCTCTCTCTCTCTCTCTCTCTCTCTCTCTCTCTCTCTCTCTCTCTCTCTCTCCTCTCCCTCTCTCTTTCTCTCTCTCGCTCTCTCTCTGTCTCTCTCTTGCCCTCCTCCTCTTCTTGTGATCTCTTTTTACTGCACAATGTCTTCAGTCA
The DNA here is from genome assembly GCF_031168955.1 of Gadus macrocephalus. NCBI lineage: Eukaryota > Metazoa > Chordata > Actinopteri > Gadiformes > Gadidae > Gadus > Gadus macrocephalus. Next base: position 22,621,134 of record NC_082388.1, on the reverse strand, counting down.
TCTTTTACGTAACATGCATTGAAAAGTCGAGAAAGTTGTTTTAGAGAGTTTCCGTATTGTTTCCCTGTGTCATCGTCCGATATACACTGCACCTATTGTGTTAAGAATACAGGTGTTGCCACAATGCCTTCATTTTTTATGTTAAATGAGGCATAATAATATTACTTTAAGGTAGAACTGCTGAGGGTGCGATGTTTAACGCCATGTACCAATACGGCAAGTTATTCAGTAAACGAGGGCCATTCAATGACCTTCTGAACACACAAACACACACACCCAGCAGCATTCCTGCAGCCTTTCCTCACACGGTAAACACTAAGGCAGGAAAATGGATCGGTCTGGTCATAAACGGTTTAAGGACCTCACCTCTTCCATGCACCATTACTTAAACACCATCATAGTGCTATGAGGACGCAGCATGAATTCGCCACACGATCACAGTGCCACTCGCTTTGCCATCCCAGCCTGTTGCTCGTGGATGCTCAGATACCCCCCCAAAAAAGGTGTATTTATTTATAAATTGGTCACTGACATCCATTGTGTGAAAGCCCTTCCAAGCACCAAGTGCCATAGATCCACACCAGTCAGAACCGGTTTGGCCAATCATTAACAACTGTGGCCCGATCCTCTGTGACAGCATGTTTAAGATGAGAGCCTCACGCCGAACAATAGCTACACTAAACACTCTGAGGTAGGTGGGTTCCACGTATCCATTTGAGACAGAACCAGTTTTTTTATTCATTCACGGTTACTATTGTATTAATGTGCGATCATTGCATGATAAGTATATCAGACCTGATCTCTAAAAAATTTGAGTGACATTTCGTATCAACTTCATTTGTGCCAGGTAGGACTAACAGTTGTACTGAGGATTGTGCTTATATTGGGTGTATGTTGACTGGGTGGTTATCTCCATCTTACGAGGCAGCATTGGATGTCATATCCCTCTCTAATACTGCCTGGTAATGATGATGATAGCCATCTGCTAGCAGCTAACACACACCTACACACTAACAAACACACACACACATACCGAAAGACCTGTTGATTTGAGCAATGTTAGCATGGCATGCTAGCAAGACCTGTGAGTGTTGAGGGTGTCATCTGGAAGAACCGGCTCCCAGGGCCCATCTTACCTGGCAGTGCTTGATTGTATGACTGGTCTTCTAACACTGTCTGGTAACGATGTTTCCTGGGGGCCACATGCGACACCATGGCTCTGTTGTGCACCAATGACCTTTCCACCACTGTGCTAGTGGCAGATTAGTTTCACTTACGGTAAATTTATGCTATTAGATATATTCGTTTTATGTAGAGAGTGAACCAAATATTTATATGTGTGTTTAGTATTTATATTTATTTGTGTATTATTTATTTATGATCATGTATTTTTTTAATTCTAGATTCTTCTTCTGTATTTTATAGACATTAGAATAAGAGAGGAAGTAGAATAGTAAGAGATGAAGATGGACAGGAGCAGTGTAGCTATTAGCTGGTTTAGCATTGCGGGCGTCTCAGCTCTTTATTTTAAAGCTATGTCCGACAATGACTGACTTGACTCGCTAAAGTACTCCCCCCCCCCCCCCCCCCCCCCCACACACCCAACCCCACCCGCCAGGAAATGAGAAAGAGCAGACTTTTGCTCCCTTGAGCTCAACTATTATTTTCTTTACAGCTTTACTTCCTTGTCCTGTCTTCCCCCCCCCCCCCTTATTCAAAGAAAGCCCGCCCAGCCTAGTCAAAGAATAGCAGGCAGTTGACGGTGGTTCCACCGGTCGTGCAGGTAGCCCCTCCCCCGCACATTCACACAAAGTGCTGGGTGACAGTGATTGGTCGAGCTGGACTCACCTGCATGGTTACATCCTGTAACTGACACATGAGCTCACCTGAGGAACTTACGGATATTAAAAGAGGTGAAGCCATTGTGGGCCATGACTCGATGCAATGTCATCTTTTACACTTAATAGTGTGTTTTAAATGCCAACGACAATCCCTTTGTGGCATAAGGCTTAATTTATTGAAAGACTTTATAACACATCAGCAAATAACTTTCAGTGAATATGTTACTTTTTTTAAGGATTGTAACGCCTATTCTGCACTTCCTTATTTCAGTGGTAAAACATGTTTGATGCCCTGTTAGGGAAGAGGTTTCGAAACATGCAGTGACCTTTTAAATGATAGACGGAGTCATTCAAAGGCAAATAATAAACATGGAGCTGCACATTTCTTTTGTTTGTTTAAGGAGGGTGAATTACCCCCTCAAATATTTAGCCACACCTTTATTTGCGCATTTAGCGCCACCATCTAAGCTAAGGGGAACTGCAATAGCGGGCTTTCAACGCTGTCAGGCCTTTTCTCCTAGCTTGTGTCACACTGCTGTGTGAACCGTTTGCCTGGCTGAGGAGCTATCAGCGCTAATGGGCATAGCTGGCTGAGGCTACTCTCCACACGCTTATGATGTACTTATTCACGGTTCTGATGTCAAATGTGTATGTAATATTTTGGAAAGGGTGACAAGAACCGGGACAAAGCACTAATTCACGCTCACCTGCTGTTCTACTGCCTTGTTCTCTGAATGCTTTCTTTTGTGATCTGTTTCAGCTCACTTCCTTCCTCTGTGTGCAGGTGAAGGTGAGAAGTGCTCAGCCCCTTGATAGACGTCTTACCAGACACGGTTAGATTTAATGATCTGTGTCTAATACTGTCTGGTAATGCCGTCTATTAAGTGGCGCTACCTTCTACTCTCTCTTACTTCCTTATTTCTCACTCTCGCACCCAGGGGACATTGTTTTGTCTTTTGCATATGCAGACCTGTCGTGAACCATTATGAGGTGAAATGTCGGATGTAGGGAGACAGTCAATGGATGATTGACCCACATTTCCTGTGAACCAATGAAACTATGAACCTTGCACTGGAAGAATGGTTGAGTTTTGAGTTTCCTTCCATGTGACTCGTGTCAGAGTTTCACTCCTGAGCAGCGACCCGTGAGACCACGGGATTCTGAGCGAGCCGATTGGCTGGTTTCCTCTCCAGCAGAGGGCTAAATTGGGTTCCGCCATGCGTTCGATGCAATGTACTGTAACCGCTGGGTCTATTTTAAAGCCCTGAGTGTTTTTATTGTTTCCCTCTTACCTTCAGGGTTGCTATCGTACTCTAAATGCTTTCTTTGTTTTTGGTGACTAATGCTCCTAATGACTAATGTAATGTCAATCAATGCAAAGTCAAATAAAAAAAAATGAATGTCAAAAAGTGATGCCTTGTGTCATGATTTCTTCTTGGGTTTTTTAATTGCTCCCTATGTTAGTTAGGAAGTGCAATTTAGCTAATTTTCAGGGCTAGGTTCTTTATAAAGTACAGACAGGCAGTGTTGGCCAATGCCTTCATCACATTTCATTTAATTTTTTGTTTGAAAGCGTTGACAAATCAATAAGCCAAATAAAGTGTCCTTCATCTATCCAAAGGAATAGGCTTATGTTAACAACCCTACAACTAAAAAAAATCCAACTGAACTTCAAAGGATGCGACCAGAAAGCGAGCGATCCACTGTTTAACTGCAGTCGTGTTCCATCCACCGGCCTCAGTAACAACAGCCGCCCATTGAACATACAGTTGTGTTCCGCGCGTTCACGGTACTCAGTATAACCGCCGGCATGGGCAGGATCGCCAGCTGCAACATGGCCCACACAATTCCGGAAGACAACGCAGTTCTACAGTCATGCTAGCTTTTAAACGTCTACTTAAAAGCTTTCCTCTTTCAACTCTTCTGTGTTCATTGTGTTGCGAGGGTGGGGGGGGGAGTGGGGTAGGGTGGTGGTGGTAGGGTGGTGGTGGTGGGGGGGGGGGGGGACTCCTTGCTTGGTGGTGAGTGGAATGCCTGGCCTCAGTCAGGTAGGCCTCAGGCTCGGGTTACAGCCTGAACAGAGGTCCTTTCTAAACGCCTTTTTTTTTGCCTCATAGCAAACAGTCCGGGCCTCATTGTGTCCCCGCCTGTGTAGCGTGCGTGCGCGCGCGCGGGGGGGGGGGGGGGGGGGGGGGGGGGGGGGGGGGGGGGGGGCAGTGGGTTTAAGCCAACTGCAGCTTAGCCTAGCTTACTGTACCTTCAGGGGAAAAACGGACACGGAACAAAAAATATAAAGCAAACATTTATTTTCAAATCACAAAACCTCAATCTCTCTCTCAGTCTTTCTTGTCGTCTGTCTCTCCCTCCCGCACACAGGCCATAGATAAATACAGCCTGGAGAGGTTGCTGTTTAATTAGGCCTGCTAGCTCAGGGGGGTTCAGTTGACTAAACGCACCTCTGATGTTATCAGTAGAAGCACAAACATAGAAGCCATTTGGCAGTTGTCTACAATGAGGCCCTGGGCTGCATGGGATAGGAAACGCTTTTATTCACCTGTCCTCAGCTCACAACAGGATGATTCACAACATTCACCTCAACACCAACACAACTCATCGCCATTACTGCTATTTGCCGTTTCTGAAATCAGGACTTTTGAGGTTATTTTTAACAGTGCATTCTATATGGTTAACATATTTGAGATATTTCAATAAAGGCCGTCGTATTGTCCCATCTATTTGATGCATGACTGTCCTGTGGTCACGAGTTCATACTTGAAGTAAAACATCGGCTTTACGAGTCCGCATAAAGAATAATAAGTCACTCGGGATTTCACAGCGACAATTATCATAATGTCTACAACGCCTTGTGTCCCGTGAAACAGCAGCAACTCAATGACCCAAAATAAGGAGAATCATGAATGAGATCTTGAACTTGTGTGTCGTCACACCGGGGCACATTCCCCAGCGCTGGCGGAGGGACTCGCCAAGTGGATTCCAGCGCCGGCCCGGACACGCTCGGCGAGTCACCCGACCAGATTCCTGCCGTTGGTTGGCGGGTTGGAGGACGTGGCCATAACCACTCGTTCCAGGGTTTTCTCTCTTACCGACAGGCGGCGGCGGTAGGTGACAACGGTGATGGTGACTGTATGTGCGGTAGGCAGGGCTGCGCTGACGTAGGCTGAGGTCGTGGGACGGCCTTTTGTTCATGATTCACGGAGAGGGTGAAGCAAAATACGATGCGTGTGGATGATGCTTTTGGTGTTTTTGGAGGGGTGAGGATGGGGAGAGGGGGAAGTTGTTACGATATCAGTGTTCAAGGTTGAGGTGACAGGGAAGTTGTTATATCGGGCGAGGTTGAGGGGTAGGGGGGGGGGGGGGGGAGTGGTCATGTTAGCTGTGGGTGAGGTTGAGGAGAGGAGGAAGCCTGTAACTTTAGCATCGGGTGAGGTTTGGGAGAAGGGGAAGTTGTTACGTTGGCATTGAGCGAGGTTGAGGAGAGGGGAAGTTGTTATGCTGGCCGTGGGTGAGGTTGAGGAGGGGGTTAAGTTGTTACATTAGCTGTGGGTGAGGTTGAGGAGAGGAGGAAGCTGTAACTTTAGCATCAGGTGAGGTTGGGGAGAAGGGGAAGTTGTTAAATTAGGCGTGGGTGAGGTTGGGGAGAGGGGGAAGATGTTACATTAGCATCAGGCGAGGTTGAGGACTAGGATGTAACATTCATCAATTTTGTGGGGACAGTGCGCTGAATTTATATCTCCAACCTCCAGATAACATGTGAACCATCACAATAACATGAGACTATCTATCTATAACATAATATTTGGTGTGGAGAATATGTCTATCAGCTTTCGGAATAAGAGTTCTAAAAGTAGAAAACAAATGTGGTTGTTTCAAAGTGTATTTTCAGTTTCACTGGTTCTGTAGGCAAGAAAGCCAACCTGCAAACCAACAGAAACACACAAATTCCCTTTATTTCCCATTGCGCTGACACATGGCGAAGTCCAATGAGTTTAGATTCTGCAAGGCCCTATCTCATGTTTGCCAACATGGTTGGTTGTACAATATAATATCGACACTGCATAATGGCTTTATTAGAACATGATGCTATTTTAAAAGCAATGAAGGGTTGATAAGGTGGAAGCTTGAATATCACCTGTACGGTAGCGTAGCGTTTATCTAATGGCACAACAAGTCACCAGAGAGTGACTCAGATGTAGGGGACAGAGCAGACAGAACACTCCCTGTCTGTAATTTATATCAGTTATTCA
>NC_082388.1:22605028-22612528 GCF_031168955.1 Gadus macrocephalus | reverse complement strand
ATGATCTGGGAGGGTGTTGAAAGGAAGAGGGGGTTATGGGTAATTACTAACCGTGGCTGGGCCAGGCTGGGTGGGGTAGGGCTTGGTCACATCACACACACAGAGAATCATTAGTGGATTTAGCATATGAAGAGCGTATGCTATTTGGATTAAGTGCATACTTACTTTGGGGTGGATTCAGACGTTTACAACACAGACGTACAAAGTCTGTACAAACGGCCCATAATAGTTATACCATTTTATGGTAGAAACAAATAAATCATTAACTCAATAGGTTGTGGTTGGCTATGAGACATTTTTATAGTATTTTCCTTTTACCAACCACCTTTCCTATTTCTCATCGAATGCTATTATTTACTATTTAAAAGGTTGGTCTACACAACCCCCTTGCAATGGTAAAATGAGTTTTGACCTGTCTTATATTACTAAAGAACAAAGACTTGAGTGTAATTAATATTGAATGAGGCTAATGTTAGAGTGGGCTATCAGTCCTTGTTTGCTGTGTATTGTGTTTGTTCTGCTGCAAATTTCATTCTAGAATTAGCAACTGTTGCTAAGGAAGCCTGGCAACCAGTGATTGTTTACCCTGGTCTAAGTTGGCGTAACCATTCTCATTGCTTGCTCAGCAAAGTAATAGAGTACAGCAGCAGCCCATGGCAGGGACAGACCGAAGACAGAGGGTTTGGCTCTTCCTGCAGGTCACTATTCAGCATTCTCTTCAGTCTGTGAGTAGTGGTTGTTTATTTTGGCCCCACTCTTGGACACAATATAAGGAATGGCTGAGCACTTTTTGAATGGACGTCGGCTGTGTGTCTGGCTGTGTCGGTTTTGGCGTCTGTCGAACTGCGGTCAAAGTTCACTGCCTTCCAACCGATTTGAAGCATTACTTCTTAAACCTATTTTCTATTTATTGTTTTTTCTCAAGAGCACTAAAAGAGTAAATGAACGTGTTGCTATGCAAAACAACTTCCTGAACAATTTGCCAGCAGTTCATCATCAGAATATTTATAGAAAACGTTGAAGACAGTGCCGGTTGTTTTGTGTTGTTGGTGGCGGCCGTTCTCAAGTAGAACAACAGCATGAATAAAAGAAAACACAGGGTGTGCTTGTTTTACACTGCAGGGGCTCCCCAGCGCACCCTGACTCCTCCCATCAACCACCTGCAGACCACGAGGTCACCTGACACCTGCGGAGGGTGGGCCCTGATGAAAATAAAAATCCATCAATAATTTGCGCGTGGCCAAGGGGTCAAGCGACCGTGATGTCATCAGAGACTTACATGGAGCCAAGCCGTGGTGAGGAGGGGGAGGAGGAGGAGGAGGAGGAGGAAGGGGAGGAGTCTGGGGGAGACACACCAGGAGGAACTGTCCCTGAGAACGAAAGGCTACAGGACGATGAAGGTTCTGCGGAGAGGAGGAGCCAATCACTGAGACAAAGCTGGGATGGAGCGCTAGGTGGGTGTGTGTGTGTGTTTGTGTTGGAGTGTGTGTGTGGGTGTATGAGTGAGTGAGTGAGTGAGTGAGTGAGTGAGTGAGTGAGTGAGTGAGTGAGTGAGTGAGTGAGTGAGTGAGTGAGTGAGTGAGTGAGCGAGCGAGTGAGGGAGCAAATGAGTGTGTGTGTGCGTGTGTGTCTGTGTCTATGTACACAATAATTCCGTTGCCTTAAAACCTGACTTGTCTCTTCGCTGAAAATATAAGTCTCTGAAGTCAGAGATTCTCTGGATATCTCAAGCAAATGCTTTCAGTGTTTTATCTTTTAGCTTATGAAGTTTGTGAAGTCAAGGCCTCGGTACGGAAACGATATGTTTGATAATACCTAAGGAGAGCTCCCCTGCCCTGGTGTTTATCTGATGTGTCTGTGGTTAAACGGAGCAGGTAGCGACATGCTGGCATCAAACAGCGACAGGAAGTCCTGCCCCAGGAGGGAGAGGAGGGTCAGGACCCTGGAGCCCCGGGGGTCTAGAGGGCCCTTCTACTACATCGGAGGAGCCAACGGGGCCAAGATGTACGAAAATATACTCAGCAAAAAATAAACGTTTAGCGAACAAAGCGTTTATCAAAAAAAGAATCATTTCGTGTAAATCATGAAAGATGTTCAAGTATGACCACCTTTGTGTGCGTTGAGCATTTATTCGATATCAGAATGAAAGCGATTTCCTATTTTGTACAATTCAACCAAAAATAATCAACATAAATTACACTTTGGAAGTACCCATGTGGTGTAATGCAAGGCCTTCCTCGTCTTGTGTGAAAGCAGCGTGAGCCGGTACTGTGAAGACAAGGGCTGGCAGCGCATTCACGACCAGCACAGGACAGACTACAAGCTCAAGTGGTGTGAGATCAAGTCACGAGCCAACTACCACCACTTCAGAGAAGGTACTGCTACCATCCGCCGTGTCACTGTAACTATAGCTTTGATTATGTTTTGTAATGAACAACCAATGACTCTTTTCTGTTCCCACACAGAAGGATGGTTCTAGAATTATATCAGATGCATATTATACATATATTATTAGAAATACATACATGGTGGTGGTATCCAATGTTATGTTTATTAATCATAACGAATTTGCATTTAAATAGTGCATTGCAGGGCACTCAAACCAAATTACATCAGTGAGTGCTGTTGTGGTTGTACTACATCCAGGGCACCAGCTTCTGTACCAGATCCCCAACAACACGGTTCTGACCTCCAAGATCGGACTGCTCAGCAGCCTGCGGGCGTTTGAGCGCGTCTCCACCAAAGTCAACTTCCAGGGACTCAGGTATGAGCTCGTCACTGCTCAATACAATAGTGACTCAAGAACTCAGGTATAACTGGACTTAGGACTCAGCTACAAACTGGTCACTACTCAGTACAATAGTGACTCCAAGACTTCGGTATAAGCTGGTCACTATTCACTATGATAGTTTCCTAATCACTCAGCTCACTTATCACTATCAGCAAACAATAAGCTGACTTTCTTTGCCCATTAATAATCATAACACTCACTTTGAATGAGCATTGAATGACTCCTTGTAGCTCTTCATGTTGGTTATGCGGATTTCCTGTTTGAGTCTATAATATTTCTGTGTTGATTATAAAATGGAGTAAATATGTGCTTGAGTTTAGATGACATTTTTCAAATTCAAAATTTGTAGAACTTCTTACCAAATCCTTGGATTAAGACAAGCTTGTGCGTGTGCTCTGCCCAAGAGGCCAATGCTCCAAGCGAGAGTTTCTCATGTTCACTGTGGGCCCCTTAGCGGGCCCTTGGCACGCACGATGGTGTGTACAGCACGCAGCCCACAGGCCACGTATCTAACCGCACGGGCGTCGCCTATTCCCGATGATCTCTGCAGGAGGCTGAAGATGGAGCAATTCTTCCCTGACACGTTTCGCCTGGACCTGAGCGAGGAGAGGGAGGCGTTCTTCGCTCAGCAGAACGGTAAAGAGAACCGGAAAACATGCTGAGCCCGGCAAACCACGGCGCCGCCTGAACCGGGTTTCACTCGTGGTTCATGTCAAAGGTCAAATCAAAATCGGATCAAAGTTGATTGATCGTCTGTAGCAGAGAGATGTATTGCCGTACAGAGAAATGCTTCGTATAATGTCAAAAGGAGGAAAGAGAGAAGGGATAGAGAGATACGAGCACAGAAGTTAGCACTTTAATAAATAAATAAACGGAAGAATAAGAACAGATTAAAATATGAATAGTGTAAAAAGTGCAATAGACGGATGTTTGATAAAAAAAATTACAATGGGAGGAGGATTTATAATCCAAACCGCTCGTGTAAATTATTCAACAGTGAACCTAGGTGTCTGCAATCATTAAGATTGCAGACGTTGGAAAAAATACCGTTCTCCAGTTCCCTTGAGGACATGATACAATCATCCGGAGGCCATGGGGTTGCCATAGAGACAGATTTGCAGAGGGCAGAGCCACGCACGCACACAGAGACACACAAGGAAGTGTTTCACCGTAGAGGCCAGCAGTCCAAGCACAACACAATTTTTCATACAGGCGTGTGTATATCCTGGTATACCTTGTTCCAACTGAACAGTGGGCCAAGAAATCCTCAGAGTTCTGCTACACAATGGATCTGTGATGCATGATTATGCGGTTATTTTCCCCAAAGGATTCATTTCATGAGTGTGCAGCTGAGCATGGTACAAACAAAGGAATGGAGGCTTGAGCAGCAGATGAGCGGGAGAAGGTGTCATGAGCCCAAAGGCACTGGCAGTAACTCAGGTTGTCTGGAAACCAGAAGGTTGCTGGTTCGATCCCCGACTCCTCTTAGCAAAATGGTTGAGGTGTCCCCGGGAAAGACGACTAACCTTAACCTTCTCCCGTCCCGACAAGCTTGGCTGTTGCCTTGAGTGAATGAATGTGTGTTTGAATGGGTGAATGCGAGAGACTAATTTCATAGCACTGAGTGGCCTCAGGCCAGATACACCCGGTATTTGTATTTCTTAGGTTGTATCTTTTATATTTTGTGTATGTATATGTATTTATATTATATATATATATATATATAATATATAATATTTTATATTATATTCCTAATATTTGTGTATGTATATCTGGAGTTTGTGACAAAAACAACTTCCCCCTGGGATTTTATCTATCTATCTATCTATCTATCTATCTATCTATCTATTACATGCGGTCCATTTCTTCTGGTTGCTAGGTGCGGAGGATGGACATCAGGGGGCATGCGTGTGGATCTGCAAGCCCACCGGGATGAACCAGGGGAAGGGGATCTTCCTCCTGAAGACCCCGGAAGACGTGGCCGGCCTCAGGCTGAGGCTAAAGCAGCAGCAGAGCAGCAAGAGCAACCGGGGGAGAGCAAACATCCGGTCCCCACAGGCACACATCGCTCAACGGTAAGGGCAGCCCATGTGGTCCCTGAAGGGCTCCTATAGGCTTACAGAGCAATGCTTACATGGAAAATCCTAGTTTACAATTATTAAGTGGACACATATAGACACTAAAACGTTCTACACTGATCATTTATTTGGCTTTTTCTTTTCTTTTTTTACATTTGTTTATTACCTGCAGCACTTTAAGATGGGTGCCATTGATAGGCTTATTTTACGTTGAATGTGTCAGTATTTACGACTGTCCAGTGAAAATGATGACATGAGTCAGCTTTGTTGGAATCCGTGGACTGAGATTTGGTTCTTAAAGGTACGTCAACAACCCGTTACTGCTGGAGGGAAGGAAGTTCGATGTGCGGTCCTACCTCCTCATCGCCTGCACGGATCCGTACATCGTCTTCTTTCGCCATGGTTACGCTCGATTGACCTGTGACCCCTATGACCCAAGATCCAACAATCTCACAGCCCACCTGACCAATCAGGTAAAACCTTCTTGGAGGCCACTTCCACTTCCAGGGCTTATGGCGTGTTGTCCGTCCTGTTTCGCGGACAAATTGGAACCATTGGGAACTGTTCAGTGGGAATCTCACCTAAAATAATTACAAAATTAATTTCCCGACCAACATTTTGTAACATTTATGGTTTCCACGCTGCTATTCCTCCTGTCTCTTGCGCCCCCTGCTGTCTGTCCACAGTACATGCAGAAGAAGAACCCGATGTACAGCGTGCTGAAGGAGGACACCGTGTGGTCCATGGAGAAATTAAACGACTACGTCAACGACACATACAGCGTTGCTAAGGGTCTGCCCAGGGATTGGATAACGGGCGACTTCACTGTAAGCCTCGAGGGGCTCATTATGATTTTAATGATTGTTGTTGTGCAAGGGTCGGTTTAAAATAGGGATTAGAATGACCTCATTTATTCATAAAGGTAGATATGTTATCTCTATCTTTTGTTTGAAATAGTATGGTATGTTAAAGTCCTTTGCTCCAAATGAAAATATCACAATTTCTTACCAAAGGACTATAAAAAAGATTAGAAAATAAACCACAATTTTAACCAACCTGTTTCTGTGATATTGATCTGTCTCTTGGGTTCTCTCTGTGCCAGAGGTCCATGAAGCAGATCATGCTCCAGTGCTTCCTGGCGGTTAAATCCAAGTTGGACCGCAAATTAGGCCTGTTTGACCTGCTCGGTTGTGACTTCCTCATTGACGAAGAGTTTAAGGTGCGTAGGTTTACAGATCCCCTAAGACGCCAACAACTACCCAGGGCACAGTTTTTCGTGGGAACGCTAAAGACATATCCCCAATAAAAACCAGTCGGGCCACATTTTGTTAGAACGTTCATAATAAAAGTAGTCCTCTTGCACAGCGATACCACAGGTCTCCTGCGGTCGCTCTTTGTGGAACCCTTCATTGGATTGCGGACCCAATCTTGTCTTGTTGTCCTGGCAGCCAAACCATAAACATGAAACCAAACCCTAACCCCAGAATATGGAAGCTTTGGTGCAACCCTCCCTCGGGCCTGATGTCTCCGGTGTGTTGGGTCCTAGGTGTGGCTGTTGGAGATGAACTGTAACCCCGCACTGACGACCAACTGTGGGGTCCTGCAGGACGTGGTTCCCAGCATGCTGGGGGAGACGCTGGGTGGGCATCACTTATTAACACAGTGCAGTGAATTACAGTTTGGAACATCATAGAGTGTTTGAAGGCGTTTGAGGCTTTCCTCGCTCAATCCAAAATCTCACTACCAAAAACTCTCAAAATGATTATGATTCCAACCCAATAATTTTTTTAATCAAACTTCAATGGGGGAATATTAGTTATACCAATTAATAGTTTGCTGTGTGACAAAATGAGTCAATTGACTGTTAATAATAGGCTGTCTTTTTTTGCTTCTCCTGCCCAGACATCACTCTGGAGATCTTCAGTAAGCGTCTGTGTGGACAGGAGATCCTCCCGCTGATCAGCCAGAGGCACTTTGTCCTGCTGTACAGCTCCCCAGAGCCCCTGACCCGGGCCTCAGGCCCTGGGGGTAGGAGAAGAACCCCGGGCGGAGTCCAACCGAGCAGTACATCCAAACAGATCGCCACCACCGCCGCCACCACCACCAATACCACCCCAGCCATCCCCAACACAACCGCCCCAACCGCCACCAAGAGGCACGGCCCCGCAGCCCCACGGAGACGCAGTCTGGGGAACACGAACAGAGTGAGGACCTCCTGCGTCTCTGGGACAGAATCGGAGGATGTCGGCCACCTGGATACTTCGAAGTCAAAGTCAAATCTCCCGGAGACGTCGTCTCCCTCTTCGACCGCTCGCCACGTCCCGTCCCCCAATGACCCGTGCCCCATGATGGCGCTCGAGGTGAACACGCTGTCATTTCCACCGCAAGAGCTCACCGCAGCCTCTGGCCGGGCAGAAACACTCTCCACGCACGTCTGCGGCCTTCCGCTCAAGTCCTCCCATTCCCGGGTCGAACTGAGGCTGAACAAATGTTTATGGCCGCCGCCGGAGTATTGCATCGCGGAGAAGAAGAGTAGGCCCAAGAGAGCGAACTTGGCGTCACTGCCGACAACGAGAGAGCTCGGTGAAGGGACCGGTGGTTCAAAGGAGGAGAGGCCCGGGGGGGCACTGT
>NC_082388.1:22587528-22600028 GCF_031168955.1 Gadus macrocephalus | reverse complement strand
TACAAAAAAATAGAAGACATTAAATCAAGTGAAAATGTTTCTCCTTGGCTCAACTCATGGTCGGTTCATGGTCAGTTTACTTTACATTTGCCATCTCTTGAGGTGATGTAGGCCTTACCACCCATAGCGTTTTCTACATCATTCAAGGCCAATGTGTTTCTTCATGTTTTCAACGTTTTTTTTATGTTCAACTCTTGGTTTTACTTGAATTTGTGCCCAATCCTCTCTGCTTCTCATTTCCATTTTCTCCAATAGGAGAGGAGCGAACACTTCCTGGTGTTGTTCTCGTTTCACTTGTTGATCCTGTCAGTGGATCACTTCCAACGGGACTTCGTCTATGAGGTTTATATTTCTCTTTATCCCATTTAATACAGTAGTGTTTACCTATCAGAAATTATCATACATTCGAATAAATATACATTGTACTATAATCATTTCTGGCGGACAAAGGTGATGGCCCAATTGAGAGAAGACAAACCAAACAATATATATGAGTTGCCTGTCTATTTAGTAACCAGGAGAACTCAATATAGGCTTCTGTTCACGGTGGAAACCAACCAAACCAAACTGAATGTGTTCTCCCGTCCCCTTGCAGGGAATCCTTCCACTATCTGGCCTGACCTTCCGACCTCTCTCCTGGGATTCTGACACCTCACACTCATTGGATGGCTTTGAAGTCAGCAGTAAGTCCTCACTAGACCAACAACCTAAATACGAGATTATATCTAATTACACTTAGTTTTAGTTTGTTTCTAGTTTTTGTTTTATTGTTTGAGCTCTACTTGCGTGTTCTATTGTAGCCCTTTACAGCACAATCAGATCACTTGAATGGAAAGCGTCTTATAAATAAAAATTGTATTGTTCATTATGAACAACTGCAAATTCATGATGTATAATCCAACCATGGTTCAAGCCCATTCAAAACTTGCGTTGTGTTTTTCCTTTGTGCCTTCAGGTCCGATGGTTGACTCCAAGGTGTTCATCTGCCCCAGCGCTGTGGAGGTAGGAACCTGGATGGACCACCTAGAGTCCACGCCAAGACCTCTCCCCCCCGCCCAGGGCCCGCTGTCCTACCTGGTAACACCACATGTCACGAATAGTGGATTAAAATCGAATCATATTGTGATAATCGATTCATTGTTTGAGTCTATTGAAATAAAAAACATTTGCTGCTTATGCTTGCGGTTTGGTTCAGGAGATCATTGTAAAAGGAATTGTTTCATTTTCCTTGGTCACTTATTGTAGAGCATTCAAGGCATCACTTTTGAATTTGAACTATTATTGATGACGTTTAATAGACTGAAAAAAAAAAGATTGTTAGATGAATCTACTATAAATAAATCATTAGCTGCCTGCAGCCCAGGCCTCACAATACTCCCATATAAACCTTCTACCTCAACCCAACGCAGCCAGCAGGCTCTGTCCACAGGTGATGCAGCTACATTGTTCCTCTTCACGTCTTTCCTACAGTTGCCCTGTGATGAGCATTGGAAAAGAGAGAAGTTGAAGAAGTTCTTACTGCAAACGGTGATCCGCGGCTGGGAGGGAAGCCCCATCCAACGCATGGGGGAGCCAGCGTTCATATCCATCGTCCGCATCATGAACACACACAGACAGGTAACAACAGATGTCTATATTATGAATACATAGACAGGTAACAACAGATGTCTATATTATGAATACATAGACAGGTAACAACAGATGTCTATATTATGAATACATAGACAGGTAACAACAGATGTCTATATTATGAATACACAGACAGGTAACAACAGATGTCTATATTATGAATACATAGACAGGTAACAACAGATGTCTATATTATGAATACACATATACAGGTAACCACAGATGTCTATATTATGAATACATAGACAGGTAATAACAGATGTCTATATTATGAACACACAGAGAGGTAACAACAGATGTCTATATTATGAATACATACACAGGTAACAACAGATGTCTATATTATGAACACACAGACAGGTAACAACAGATGTCTACATTATGAATACATAGACACGTAACAACAGATGTCTATATTATGAACACACAGACAGGTAACAACAGATGTCTATATTATGAACACACAGACAGGTAACAATAAGTCTATATTATGAACACACACAGAAAGGTCACCGCACATTTCTATATTATGGATACTCAAAGATAGGTAACTATTCCTATCACATCGGATATCGCATGATAAATCCAAATCAAGTCAACATTTAGAGGTTTTTGAAGGGCCAAACCATAGCATTACATGATTTATATGACTATTTATACAGGTATTCGTAATCAATGTATTGAGAACCGCTTGGGTTCCAAGTGCATTGTCATTGAGGGGCTGTTGATAAATACAGGTGAATGGTTGGTTAAGAGACAGACCTAGGAAAAGACAAGCCAGACTTCTCCATGTGATTGCATGACTCAAGCTGACTCTGACTAAAGCGTCTCTTTGGCCTCGCAGGGCGTCGCTGAGAGGCTTATGGTTCTCTACCCACAAGACGTGCTGCTACTGTCGGTGGACAACAACAGGATCTCCATTACATATGAGGTAACATGGGATCAGCAGTCCTACTGTGTTCTAGCAGAACTTCTGGGGGGAGGCGGGACAGAGACTGGGCCGGAAATGAAAAATTGCAAGGGGCGGAGTTACACCTTGTTTCCTGTTACACTACGGATATTTGATACCGAATAGAAACTTTAAATTTGAAGGCATGTTTTATACAGTGGCCAGTCTGACACGGTGTTGATTTGAAACCTTTATAGACACTTTCTTACAGTTTACTACTACTGGCCAGGTTTACATTTGCAATTACACGCTTACAGATCCCCGCCTTGAGAACATGATCGGTCGAAACAAATATGAAGTGAGAGAAAGTGAAATGCCCTGTTTACCCAGATCTGAGCTGGTCTGCCTTTAGATATGAATCAAAAGTCTGATTTGCTAGACTACATATGAGCAAGTTTGAAAGGTACACTACAATACACAACAGTACTAAAATATACTTGCTATCATTTGATTTTGATTGTGTTTTCTGACCAGGACATTTACCAAAAGCCCAAAACAACCGTGTTCACCATCCAAAGACAAATGCCATCTGAAACAATTTCAGCCACTCAGACCTATTCATCAACAACCCAGAGATGTGTGCAGTAGACAACCCTGAACACGTCTCTCTCCACAGGGTAGGGTGGCCAGACGAACCGTCCAAGTGGTGGATCGCTCCGTCATCACCGGGCGCCTGGAGTTTGAGTTGAGAGGTAACCTCAACTGTGTTCTGAATCAGAAATAGATGAATCGCCATTTAAGTTTTCCAACATGCATTCTTCTGGTATGTTGTTTGGAATAATAGAGAAAGTCGAATACAGTTGAAAATAATACACAGAAACAAAACACAACTCAATAAGTATTGAGTAAGGATTCTGAAAGTAATACATACTTAATACAATTTACATTTTAAAATCGAAGATGCACGCAAACAGCTACAACACGGTCTGAACAACAACAGGTTGACCTCTTAAGTTCAGACATACTACCACAGACACACAGCTTTAGAACGTTTGCACAAGTTAGCCGACATGTCGGCCCTCCGAGAAACCTTCTCCGACAGCAGCCATCCACCGATCACAGGCCCGGCCCACCGGCCTGATGTGGCTTTGTGATTGGCTGGCTGGTTGGTTGGTGTTCGTTAGGGCAGTGTGCTAGCACCTGAAAAGGCAGAGCGAGGCGGAAGGCGTGAGATGAGATGATGATATGCTGTTGGTGTGCAGGGGACCTGGTGGAGCCGTTGCAGGTGTCGTGCACGTGTCTCCAGGACCTCAACACCTGGCTCTTCCACCTAAAACCGGTATGTCAGCGTTCCTAATACTTTGTTTGAAAGGCTGAATCGCTCGTCCATCTCACCAATGGAGCCAATCAATTTAGCAGTTAAACCTTAATTTATGTATTTTTTGCCAATGTCTGTTATTCTAAGTGTTTGATCATTTGAGAAGTGGGTAGACCTACCCCATCCTATGGTAAACTTACAATGTACATTACGTAAAAAAAATCCCATCCAACACTTGCCCCTGCATTCTTGAAATTATTTTATTGCTTCTGTTTTACTTTGTCAAGAATTGAATTGGTGAGCCTACCAGAGTTCATTACAACAGTACCCTTTATATCGTGAGTATCTATGATCTGCATTCTGATCCCACCCAGCCAAAGAAGGCCAGCCCAGAGTGGGGGACACACCACTACAAGGGCCCTCTTCCATCGCTGCCCAAGCTCCCGAGAAACGAGAAGAAATGTCAAGACGTGATGATCAAGACTGACCACCGCTGTCACCCAAGAGGAAACCCCGTGGACAACAGCATGCACAGCAGCCGCGTGTTCGAGCTGTCTCTGTAGAAAGAAGCTCACTCCAAACCCCGTTGGGTCAGTGGAGAAACTCTCAGGAACTCTGTTGTAACTTGTAAGGGACCTATTTCACCTAGCGGCCATATTGGTTAGTTGGGTAGTTATTTGGAGACCATGACAACTCAATGCGTTGTTTCTACTTCTGCATTCCATTTCCCCACCAGATTCCCCATTGAGTTGTCATGGTTTCCCCCCAAGATTCTAGAGTGAAGGTTTACGGGTAGCTAGTCAAGATGGCTGCTAGGTGAACGGTCCGTCTAACAAGGTGAAGAATGCCATTTTCTATATGAGGAGATACATTAAACTTACGACTTTTCTCATGTTTAGAGAAAGAGACAATAATCATATTCTATATTTCTATAAGTGTTTACACAAAATCTAGATGGAGCAATTTTTAGCCTTTAGTATTTCAGAACAAAAGTCTAAAATGAGTTTGTCATTTTTTTTTATCCATTGAATGTGTGTTCAAGGGACCAATCATACCAAACACAAAATAAAGAGAAAATACTTTTGTTTATTTCATCAAGATTTACAGTGTTTTGCAATAAAGTACAAAGACAGTGTATGATAAATGTAATTGTTATTGATTTTGTATTAAAATGTATGCTGATATAAATAACCATCAAAAAAGTTATGGAGGCAATTTTCTCTTCTTTATACATTTGGCGTAGTAGTAAGTAGGCTACATCTAAAGGATGTAAACTCCAGTTCTCCATAGATATGTACCAGCTATTGGAGTATAAATATACATGCTGCAAAAGCAAAAACATTAAATTAGAACAAACAGCTTATAGGTAGGGAATGGATTTATAAACATGTGCCGTTGGAATATAGCTTTCATACTAATCATGATTAGTGAAACGTTCAGAACAATACGTCCAAAAGCATCCAACTTGGGACCACCTGGGTTTAGAGAATTAACTTGGGTGAATCGCCAGGAATAATTTGCTCGGAGACTTGCAGGCCAGAGCGCTTCAGTGCTTTGTGTGGTCTAAAAATGATTGATTGAAGTAATCTAGGACGATCAGAATGATGGGATCACCCACAGTTGAGAATCTTTGCAGCATGTGAGGACACATTTGACTGATTCATGGGAGAGTGGTGCTTCCTGTTGCCATATTGCTGTGCGATATTACAAAAACAAATGCAGTGCAGATCACTTAAGTTAAAGTATTTTTTTTACCTTTATCCTTTTATTTTGGCCAATCTTAAAAATGGATTTTTTTTTCACACAGAATGCTCTGAATCTAATTTCTTTAAAACGAAATGCAATCATTGCCAGCATGAACAAAAGATATCGAAGAGCCTTCAACAGAAGGCTGGCTATAGTGTCTTGTAATATGTGGACTAGAGCAAGTCAAAAAACAGTGTCATAATTATTCTTGTATCGGAGTTCATTCACAGCCAGTGTGCAAGAAAAAAAAGTCGAATTAGAGCTACACAAATCACGAGAACCCAACTGCAAAGATAGAAAAAATATCTTGGCTTGGTTTTAGCACCCGCATTTGACATCAGGGTCTCCTATCTACAGTGTAGTAAAACAGCCATCCGACGACCGCCTGCTCCAGCGACTCCGAGGCCCGACAGCCGCCATCTTCCTCACCGTGGTGGCCCCCGGGCCGACACTCCGTCGTCCCCCTACTGACCCCCCTGCAGTTTCTGCGTGACACACTTGATGCGGATGTTCTCCCGGAGGTTGCGGAGGCGTGCGCTGCGGCTTGTGATTTCCTCCACGTACGTTTTGGGGAACCAGCCCCGTTCCCCGTCCGAGAGGCGGATGCCCTCCACCCAGCCTGGGGAGGAACCGGCAGCCCACACACCATGGGATGTTAGGCCTAGCACTCGGTTCTTTTTTTATGTTGAATTTTTAAAATTCGTTAGCCTCATAGCAAAGTTGCCTTGGGCAAATTTGAAGGTTCATCTTGTATTTAGCGTAAAAAATGCCTAAGTCAAATAACTTTTGACATATATATAAATTTTACATTTTATAAATTGCATACGATTGTAAACGTTACCCAAAAACAAATGTAAATTGAAAAAAAAACGTAAGAAGTTTAAAAATCCTAACTTTTGGTTAAATATGCATTTGTTTTATGGCACCATAAAGTCAACTGCTAATGCCTCTCACCGTCACTCGTGATGTTCTTGGCCTGGAGCACGTCGGCCTTCTCCAGAGTCAGCTCGTCATGCTCCTGGCCCTGGTAGCTCCTGATGCACTGAACCTGGGACAGATCTGCAGGGGCGGGAGAGACAGCCGGGGTGTTTATGGACATAGGGAGGGTTATATCCCGGGCCTATGATGACGATGAGACACCCACTGACCTTCATTCTCACAGGCCTGCTCGATGTCCTCCAGGGGATGGGATGGGAACATGGCTGTAATCCACCTCTGCTTCCCGCTCCTGGGGTCACATGAGAGCGACAAGAGAGAGCCACTGTGTTTAGATTCGGACAGGAACCGTGGTCAATAATGGCGATGCAAACTTGAAAACGATATAGCTATAACTGTAGCTACAGCTCAGGCCACTAGGGGCTGCTAATAGACACAACAATTATCTAGTTTGAAATGAACGAGCGTGTTTAATTATTGCGGCCATTTTGGAGGAATTGGTTTGGGTTCTTCCTCTCTGCACAGGTGAGCTTCGGGATTAAGACTGCAATGATGAATCACCTTCAGAGATGACCAATTCGCCACGTTAGGACCTTTGAGAAGCTCTCAAAACGTTTTTTTTCTCTCAAAACATCGTGTCACGATGAGTTGTTAAAGCTGTCGTATCAACAGCAGGGGTCAAAGAGAGGTTAATGCCCAATCCCAATTCCACCCCTTACCCCTTCCCCCTTGTTTTGAAGGGGGAAGGGGGGAGGGGGAAGGGGAAGGGGTAAGGGGTAGAAATGGGATTGGGACTAAAACTCACTCAGTGTGAGCCTTGAGCAGGATCTGGTGCTTGGGCTGCTGCCCCCCACACAGCTGCAGGTGGAAGATGAAGCCCGAGATGCCTTGCAGCTTCTGGCTGAGGTCCTTCACTTTCAGCTCTCCTATCTTGGCGTGCACAAACACCACAAACTTCCACGTGCTGCGGAGAGGGGAGCAGAGGACATGGGGGAGCTGTGACACGCAGTGAAACACCAGCAGCGTGTGTGTGACGAGGATCATGTTGAGTGGAGTCAGACCGGGTCCACGTAACTCTGTCACTGCATCCATCCTCTTTGTTACTCACTTGTTATTGCATCAAGTTATCATAGTTATTTTCTTAACAGGACAATGTGCCTCTTAACAAAATGAACCAATAAACGAATACATAAATTGATTAATAAAGAAGTACATGAATAAATACATTAAGTAATTCATTAAATATAATAAATAAAATGAAAATAATTGATGCATTAAGAAAACCCTGATGTATTTATAATAATACAAATAACAGTAATAACTCACTCAGTAATAACAAATAAATCTAACTGAACTTATCTAAACGCTACTCTCTCTCTCTATCTGTGTCTCTGTACTCACTCCTTCCGTCTGGAGAGCAGCAGACAGTCGTTGAAGAGGTGGAGGTACACAGGCTTGGTGGGCAGCTTCAGCTTGGAGCCGGAGATGCTCATGGTCTGGGTGTCCACCTCCAGCAGCTCCCCGTGCTTCACCAGCCAGCGGGACTGGGAGATGAGTGGGAAGATCTGGCCGGAGGGGCACAGCATGCCACGGTTAGGAGGGTGGAAGCCCCACTCATCAAGGCATGTCTGCACAGGCGGTGACGCGGAGGAGAAACCAAGACGATACTGCGAAAATCAAAACATTGCAAACCTTGCTCTCAAAATGGATTTTCTTGTTGAGGTGAATGAGTTCTTCCATCCGTTTCATCGACTGCACACTGCAATTGCACTCCTTTATGATCTTCGGAATAAGAAAAAAAAAGATTTTTGTAAATAACATAGCAGATAGTAAATATATACTATGGTATCCTTGTGTGTCCAGTGATGGCTAAAGCTTTCTTGAATGATGATTATGATCATTATCATGATTACGTCTGTGGCTACCTTTTTCAGCTCGTTGAAAGCTTTTGTGGCCGTGTCCTCGTCTCTAGAACCCGGAGTCGTCCTCTTTAAAATATTCTGTAAAAATATGTTGTACATAAAAAAAAAAAAAAAAAAATTGTTTTGTATTTATGTATAAAACTTTTAGAAAACAAAATTGAAATAAACAAATGCATATAAAAAATATATAATATACATTTATATATATGTTTTTTCTTTTTTGTTTTGTTTTAAATATATATATAATCTTTGACATTCCACCCATCTTGTTAATCATCAAGCCTTTACCTCCTAAGGAGAAAAGGGTTAAAAAAAATCCTGGACCTGAACCCAAAATGTTTAGCTAGTACAAGCACGGCCTGGATCAGATCTCAGCGTCACATAATGAGAGTCAAGTGCTGACTCGAAGGCAGCGCTGGAGGTTCACTCGCTGGCTGCTGCGTACCTCCACCAGCATCTTGAGCCGTGTGATCCTCTGGAAGGGCAGGATCAGGAAGGAGGTGAGGGGGAGTCTCTGGCACACCGAGTCCTCCTCCAAGCGGGCCAGGATTCCCGGGAAGCGAGCGTTATCCAGCCTGGGGGACGAAGCCAGAGAAGATTTTAATCTGAGACACGAGATGTTATGTATTGATTATAGATTGATTGATTATAGATTAAAGATAATTAGAGAATTTATAGAATCCATACTTGTGGTAATCTTGTTTCACTATTGGGGTACTCTGGTCATTTTTCATAAAACAATGACATAAACATGCACCACGTATAATCTGCATTTTTATGGTAATGATCTCTCTTATTTTTCCCTGGTGTACAAAAAGCGCTTCATAAATAAAACAGATTCAAAATTCGACACCTTCAACATCTTGTTGTTATGTCATGTGACAACACTTATCCTCCTCTGTAGATGAATGATGGACTCTATATTTACCAGCCTTTTAGGAGTATAATTAAATAGTGTCTGGGTGGCCTGTGATTGCTTTTGAAACCTGTCCTGGTAGACCCAATGATACTGTAAAAACACAAAACACACCCTCACTCCTTGCAAACAACTTGAGCGCGAGACAGACCTTCTCTGAGATAACATTGATATCGGCTTTATCTGCGGGAGTGTGTATGTATCCAGTGTCTTTATGAGCCACGACCGGGTGTTGTCACGGTGCACATGATGCCCAGCTTACAGCAGCCGCTGGTACGTCTGCTCCTGGTAGGCCTGGTTGGTGACGTAGGGGAGGTAGACCCTGCGCAGAGCCGGGCAGTGGTCGAAGACGATGTCACACACGTCGAAGCGCAGGATGTCCTGCTCCAGCCGGCGCTCCAGGGCCTGAAGGAACCTAGACACGGGAGGAAGAACACGGTACGGATATAGATCGCTCAGGATGCGTGGGAACCGCTGCTGGAGGAGGGGGTGGACTGGGGAAAGAACGGGCGCACCTTTGTTGGTAAAGGGTGTTTGTAGTACACGCATTTGAGAACAAGTAGAATATGTTTAAGGTGCTGTAGGTCAGATTAGAGAGTTGTAGAGAAGAAAAGAGCAGAAGAGAGCAAGAAAATAAACATTGCACCCTTCACCTCTACAGGTATTCTCAGCACGCATTTCACTAACTAATAGCTGACGGATGGCATTTGTAAAAAATAATAACCAAAATATAGTAATTCAATCTTATCGACAGCTCCTTCAATGGTCATGAAATGCTAAAATCCCAGGCATCCTCTGTGAATACGCAAAGCTGAGGGGGAGCCCGCAATGTCCTACACGTCGGCGCCACCTTGTTCACTTCACCTCTCACTGACATCTTTGACTTCTGGGAGCTTGGAGAAGAGCCACTGCTTGTCCTGGGCCCCCAGACACTCGGCCAGCTCCGGGGACATCATGAAGTGGTCCACCGCGATGCTCAGGCTGCGGATGTACGAGGCCTCCGACGTCACCAGCTCAAACTTGGCCTGGTTTCAAAATGAAGCAAAAGAGTATTGGGGTTTTTAATAAAGACTAAGTTCTTATGTTCAGGTTCTAGTTGTGAGAAAGGACGAATACACTGTTCCCTCCTGTGAATCCAAATTTGAAGTAATATCCAATCTACCTTTTAGGAATTAATGCATGAACATATTCTGGCCGTCCTTGGGCTACAATGCAATTGAATAAAACGAAACCTGGATTCATTCTTGAGCGTCCGTCGTTTACCTCTTGTAGTTTCCTCTCCTCGTTGCTGAAGTTGTCCAGCTGCCCGCTGGTGCGGACGTCGGGGATGTCCTGCCACAGGGCGAAGGCAGAGCCCCGCGACGAGCGAAAGGAGCTGGAGGGAGACAGGTTGGAGGGAGACGGGCAGCCGTCCGACCCCTCACCCTTCAGCCCCTCCTCGTCGGTGCCGGGCTCCTTCCCCTGCTGCCTCTGGATCTCCCGGTTGATGGCCACGTCGCTGTACTCCTGGTACAGAATCGCTGGAGGGTCGAGGGATGACGACAAACAGACAAGGAAAAGCGTTGGTCAGGAACTGAAGATTAGGACGCTGGAAGGGAGTTTTTGGACTTGAGTGTAATCACTTGAAACGTACAGCTCGGCAGAAACCGCGACAAGCGCTTTGAGCTGGCCACCGTAGAGGTTGTGCTGAAGTCCTCCTCGATGGATTTCTTTCGCATCCTGTTGGGAATAGTTGTGCTGGAGGGGAAAATACAAAATCAGAAGAACCGTTTGAAAATATCCACGCCATGATTTTTTACGATTTGTGTTTCGACAGATTTGCCCACATGACCCTACCCGAGCTTTGTACTCCATCGCTGCAGCAGCATGCTGGTGTCGACGTTGGCCTGGGACGGTGGGGGGCCCACAGGGCTCTGTGGAGCACTGTCGCTGGAGCCTCCAGGGCAACGCTGCCTTACGGTACACTTAGCTGGGAACAGGCCGACAGACAGGGTGAGGGCGGCCGGGCAAGTGGCAAAAGGTTTCTATCGACTCCCACCTCATTCTCTAAAAGCTTTTAAGCGATTTTCCCTTCTCCTTGCACCATTACCACGCTATCAAAATGACTTTGATAGCGACTGACATAGCTGAATTAAAAGAGCAACGGAAAACATTACTTATAACGGAGGGACAGCGTCAATCCCTGCCCAGGTACAGTCCGTTTTGGATTAATGAAAATGACACAGTAATACTAAATGAGTGAGTTGAATGATAATGGGTTACTTGGCAAGTGTTGTACCTGCATTCTGGGGTTTTAGAGTTATGTCACTTAATTTGACTTCCTGCCCTGCCTCCCAACAGCTACTTACAGTCGGGTTGGGGGATGAGGCAGCTGGAGCTCTGTCTGTCCCTGGAGGCAACCCGAGCAGACAGTGATTTCCCCAGCTTCAGGGCGAAAGAGTTCTTCCTCTGGGACAGCTGAAGTCTGGAGATCAGCTCCGACGCTGAGAAGCGCCGGTGCTCGTGATCCACCTGACGTGACTGTGGTAAAGAGTTCCGCCCTGTGGAGTTCAAAGGGTCCGCCGGCCCACAGCTCTCCAGAGACCCCGGCTCTAAGTCCTCTGTGATGTGAAGGGGCTCTTCCAGCATATCGAACGCGTCCGAGCCATCGGAGTGGCAGAGGTCCACTGCAGCCTCGAGCAGAGGAGGGCAGTTTCCCGTCTCCAGAGGAGAGCATTCACTCGGTTCCTCCTCTAGAAAGCTACTGAAGGCACCTGGGAAGAGGTAGTCCCCATCCACTGGACTGCCCAGAGGCTCATCGCTTGCGGTGTCTGGCGAATAAACCCGCATCTTTCGCCCTGGAAAAGAAGATAGCAATACATATGTTAAGTGTTGAGTTTATGCGTTAACTGTAAGTACCCTGATGCTAAAACCAAACAGCAGCGATATCGCCGCCTTGGGTGGTTCATATTTGTCATTCCTGTGAAAGCAGTGTATACATTTCTTCAGGGAATGGTTTGACCGATGCACAGAAACTCACGGATGCTCTTCTCCCTCAGGGAGCCCTGCGACAGCCGTCTCTGTGGTTGACTTGAGTCTGGGTTTTGACAGCCGGAGACCTCGGTGGCCGAGACGGGTGAGGAGGGTGAGGAGGTCAAACGACGC
>NC_082388.1:22532632-22582428 GCF_031168955.1 Gadus macrocephalus | reverse complement strand
ATAGATAGATAGATATAGAGAGAGGAGAGAGAGAGATAGAGAGAGAGAGAGAGAGAGAGAGAGAGAGAGAGAGAGAGAGAGAGAGAGAGAGAGAGAGAGAGAGAGAGAGAGAGAGAGAGAGAGACAAAGAGGGAGAGAGAGGGAGAAGAAGAAAGAGAGCGAGAGACAGACAAGAGACAGAGAAAGAGAGACAGAGAAAGAGAGAGATCCTACCCAGCCAAGCAAAGTAGATGGCGATCTTCTCTCCAAAGTACTCCCGGATGTGGTCCAGAGGCTGATACTTGTACCATTTGGACCATCGAGCCCAGTACTGGAACAGAACCTGCCTTTTGTTCAGCTCATCGGGACAAACCTCCGATGTAGGGAGCTGGTATTTGCCCTAAATCAAACATAGAACAGATTGATTTGTCTTGCTATGTACTGTAGCCTGCATGAAATAATGTACATAGTTTGAAGTTAAGTAAACATGTTGGTTTTTGTTTCCCCACGTCATTCCCTGAAGGTGAAAGCATCAACTATTGAAACTATTCTCTGGAGTATTCCGATTATAACAGTCAAAGGTTCTCTCCTCAAGATAGAAAAGCATTAACCCAAATAGAGCATAGAAGAAGTAAGAAATACAAGCGCAAAAATAAAGCAGGGCAATACTGTAACATTTTGAAACATAGATTAAACATATGCAAAAACGATGTAACTATAAAATTGGCTCAGATGCCTGGACATGGTGCAATAAATTGAAATATGAAACATTGCGGCATGAAAATTGTACATAGAGAATGGCAAGAAGTGGAGGAGAGCAGAACATGTCTTCAGCCGGACTCTTCCATCATCTCACCTCATGCAGGGGGAAGGCAGCAGAGTACGCCCCCTCGGTCAGTAGCCTGGCCACGCCCACCTCCGCCCTCCTCCTCTTGCCATAGGCTGTCTTTGCCAGGATCTCATACACCTGGAACGGTAAAAGAGAAACCGTCCCGCTCAGGTATTTTCTGATACCAGAGAGTGCAGCTTAATACAGTATTATACATCAACTCGGTTTTCACATAACAAAAAAGATTTAGTTCTGTGAGTCACCGAACGATATGACCATTTCCATCACTGGTCTGAGATTTGCTTTTACCATTGATCGGATTTGGACTAATGACGTTGATGTTCCTAATTATTATTTTTAACACCCATGTGAAGCATAAAAGCCGAGGATGAATGTTCCCCTTTAAGACCATTATGAAGAAGATGGATGAATATTGAATATTTTTAGGATGAGGTCAAGGGCTCTCCACTCACAATGCGGTGCCTCTGTGTGCTTGAGAAATATGTTTCATGGTTGCTACAGCCGAGGAATCTGAGAGAAAGTTAAGCAAAAAAAAAAGGAAAAAAGCAAGATCAGTAATATGCTTGCAGTTTCAAGGTAAATCAGCAAATCAGATATTGTATCCTACTCAGAAAGCCCCACACCTGTCCATTTTCGACTTGCGGAAGTTACACGTGTAGTAGTCTAGCGGGCGTCTTGGCACGTACTCTGCAAACACATTAGGTATGCACAGCCTCTTCATTATCCGAGCGGACGTGTTAAAGTCCGGGCTCGGTTGCACCTGTTTGCCAAACACAAGAAAACAAGTGAAGCTAATTTTAATGAACACTCTGACCGGCCAACGCTGAGATTTTAATTTCTGGGATTTTTCCCGTATCTCTTCCCAAAGCGGACCTGCAGTGGCGCTCTGATGCACATCTCCTCCGCGTGGTAGACCAGCACCTCCCAGGGCGCGCTCAGCTTCAGGAAATTAATTGTTTTCTTCTCGTTGGCCGTTTCCTCCTGGTGGTGTGAATTACAGTAAGGAACACCGCTGGAAAGTGTTAATATATAGCCCAGCCTCCAACAGGAGGGTGATACGTCGAAAATGCATTCAATGGCTGCTCGAGAATACTTTCTCGTAGGTGACACTTTATGATGACAAAGCCATCGCTGAACCAGAATTTGGTGTACGGTCATTTGTTGTAAGAATCTTCATGACGCCAAAACCACGAAGTGTCACTACAATAAATGACGTTTCCACCAAATATTGGTTGAATGGAGCAGGATCATGGTGCGTGTCTTATAGGAATCGTCAGAGGAACAATGGGTGATCATTTTCCGGTAAACCTTCACATTTGGGCCCTTTACCTTCTCCAGGAGCAAGCCTGCAGTCTGCAGGTTCTGGACAAATCTCTCCCTCCACTGGGCCAACAGTTCCTTGCGCTGCTGCGAGCTGGTGGTCTTCTGACTGGGCGCCGGCTCCTCGCCGTCGGCCTTGCGCTTGGAACGCCGCTTCTTGCGATGACGGACCTCCCACACTAGCACAAAGTCTGTGGCAGGAAGGGAGCAGAGAGAGTTGGGAGACGGGGTGGTCAGAGATAACGGCTGACCTAGGGGCTCCGGTCAGTTCTCATCCAGATACGATGGGTTGCTTCGAGGCACTGTATGCTTGTGGACGAATGGACGGTGGTGATCCAAACAGCCCACACGTCTTAAGTACCTATTTTGGTGCGTCCATCCTTGAAGTAATTTCCCGGGCTTAGTGGTGGCTGCTGGGGAATCTTTCTATCGCTAGGAACACGGATGGGTTCTTCCTCCTCCTCCTCCTCCTCATCAGCATCGTCCTCTGAGACCTCATTATTGGCTGAGGCTGAAAACTAGGGATGCGGATACACTTCAGTCGTATCATTAGCTCGTTATAACCAGGGACAGATCCGTTCAGAACACAGCAGTGAGGGAATATTGTTTTGTCGCACTTGTCGGTTTGACATGTTTATTGCAAACAAACAGGAATCAGACATCAGAATATATAGATCTGTCTCGCAGCTGTAATGAAACACTGTTGAGGAGGGACCAGATCGGTGAGAACCAGATCACCTCAGGCTGAGTGTCTTGCGAGCACTTATCTGCAGTTTCTTCCACACCATTACACAAACACACACGCACAAGCGTTCAGGGTTACAAACGAGCGCATTTCACGTTGTTTTTTTTTGCAAGAGTGTGCGTGGGAGCGCTTACGTATCGACGGGGGATATAGGCTGCGTTCTGTAGGCTGCCGTAGCTGCCGTCTGCCGCCTGTTCCCCATCCACGCAGCGCACATCCAGGAGACACTCTCCGTCATCAAGCCGCAGCCCAGAGCTCTTCTTCAGCATCACTCAGGGAGGAGAGTCTACCGCGCAAATGGTTTGGTTACAAGTTACCATCGGCACTGCAGGGACAAAATGATGCACTGTGGCCAGCCCACATTGTGTGTATCTGGTTAAATATTTAAAAGATGAAAGCAAATGCATTTTGAAGATGAAAGGCAGAACATGGGTGGTGGATGCCTGTTCAGTACTGTACCGTTTCTGATGCTGGAATGGAGCTGGGAGGGGAAAAAGGCAGTCAGTCAGTCAGTCAGTGTGGGTATGTTATGTTACAATCTGCGCTCCTCTTTTGTCTCTCTCGCTCTACATCTCCCCCTCTCTCCTCTCCCCCACAGGGCACTGGCAGAGACAGAATACCGTAATCCACATAAAACAGGGACAGGAGGTTTCAGCAGAGGAGGGAATTAAGTGCCTACTAGATATCCACCCAGAACATAAATAATGCATGAGTCACTCAGGAGGATACGATAGGGTTTGACAGCAGAGCATGAGCTCATCCATCAAACCAGACTACAGGGAAACCCCATTTTATTCAAAGGATTCCAACATCCGGATCCTCAATATAGGCCTCTACACCCATATAGTTAACCCCCTGCAGGAGACTCTGTTAATGAGGGCAATAACTTCTATTGATTAAAGACAGCAGAAACCTACCTCCATTCTTTATGGTCTGTAGACCAAACCCAACGTACCATTACAGCTTGTATAAAGATGTAGGAAGGGAATAAACCAATAAGCTCATGATGCAAGATGTATAGATTGAAAATAAAGGATATTTTCAATGAACCATTGATGTGTTCTGATGCTAAATGCCTTGGTAGTTTAAGCATGTAAAAGTATTGATGCATCCGTGATAATACAGATGGCTTCTCAAGGTAATATGATTTGACACTGAAGTGTCGAAGCAAACGGTAAACTACATCGGTAACACACTCGCATTAGTATCGATTCCATTCCTGTCTTCTGGTCCTGAGAGTTGCTCCGTTGAATCTGATTGTGGCAGTCGCTCAGAGCGGCTTTCACTGCTGCTGCTTTGAACCCCTGTGCATACTAGCTAAAGTGTTGAGCTTTCCCTGAGCAAGACACCCAACCCTAACTGTTCCTTGTTACCTTGCATGACATCACCATTGGTGCATGAATGTCTGTACAAAATAAATCACATTTCACTCCACAAAGTGTTTAAATTTTGATTTATTTCTCGTCGTATTCATAAATTGACTTTGTACATTCATTATCATTCGGTACCATAGCAAATGTCCATGACATAAGACATGCTTGTCTTTGTAAGCAAATTGTCTTGATTAGGTTTTTTTCACAAATAAAAATAGATAAAATAAACATATTTACGTACAATATTTACACAAAGAAAACATGTAACAATTAATGCATAATTGTACACAATGAACTGGTCTAAACTTCAATGGCCCGCCATGTCCAAACGTTTGTTTTTCTAAAAGAACAATTATATTGGACATTAATTATACACCTTTATTTCAACTACAGATCCAAGTGGTATACCTCTTAATTACTCTTGTAATGTCATTAAGAATAATACCCCAAATTACATTAAAAGTAGTAAACCATTCAAGTTATCCTTCTTCAATAAGCTTCCAGTGCTAGAGTGGATCCATATAACTGGATTCTGTCTGCCTTCATCGTCAATATACTGACTTACTATTATATTCAACACCATTACTTTCTCTCCATTACAGTGGTGACTTTCAACATATCTTTACACTGAATCAAAACAGGACTTTTTAAAACAGGGTTAAAACATATTAGCACAAAAAAAAAAAAAAAAGGTTGACTTGGGAAAAAACTCCTGTAAACCTGAGATCGAGAGGCTGTTGCGAAGAAACAGAAACAAGGTAGACCTAGTGGCACCTGGAAGACTTCAATTGACGAGTAGATAAGAAGAGTCTGCACACATCCAACTCCAAAATGCACAACTGAAGTCAGAATCATTCATTGATACTAGTTCATTGTGTTGAAATTGCAAATGTTTAAACAATTACCCCCACATGATATATAAAGTGTGTATCGTTTTTAGTTCAAGCTACTGGTTAATAACTAGTAAATAATTCCAGTTTAATTAAGTCACATTGCAGTTAGGCGCTAGAGCAAAATCTTTCTGATGACCAACAAGAGAACATGCAGGTTTTAACTGTTATCATGATTCTACAAAATTGAATTGTGACTTTTAAACAATGCCAGATTTATAATAAAGAACGCGTTATTACAAGCATTCATGATCAAATAAATCTTGGCAAGAACTGTGAAAAAGATGCAATTCTCCAATAGAGTTGATTTTCTCTCTGCTGCTGCAGTGGTTTTCAGTGATGACGTCGCTCACCAAGAAAAGGCTATTCCAAAATCAGGGCTGAGTGTTCCATCTCTAATGGAGTGATGAAGGCTAACGACATGGCTGCCTAAAATGTTCCACATAAATACATAACCATTATTAAGAAAGCACACATTTATGCTGTTCCCATTTCACCTATGTCATCTGAAAAAAGAAAAAAAAACACCTTTGACCATAGATTTCTACCAATAACAAACAGGTTGGAAAACAAATGTGCAAAAAAAGGAATTCTGAATGAATCTCCTGAATGAGGAAACTTCAAAACAAAGAGGCAAGTGTTTAGCATATGAAGTAGCAGATCAGCTCTTTTATGCCTTGGCCTTGCTGGAAATCTTCTCAACCAAGCTTTTTTTATTAGGAAAGGACTTGCCATGTACAGTATTTTCCCTCAACCAACAATGCTATTTACTATGTCTACATTGGACAAGGGTAGTAATAGTGGAAAGCGCATGGTATGTATTTGCACTGTACACGTATCAGAGTAGAGGTTCAGACGTGTTGAAACTGAGTACACAACTTCCTTTGAGCAACGAGTGTGTTATCCACCATCTAGGATGGAGTGTGTCAACTCTTAAACCTCCTGGCTTCATATGGCTTTCTCACACACGCACACAATAATGAACCCATTTTTCATCATACATGCATAAATTGAAAAGCGTGACATACTGAGTGGAGTTATGTGTAGACATTAATCTGTCTGTCTAGCGTACACGAGCAACCACCAAACAGGCCCGATGATCGGTCTTGTTTCGTTTAAGGGCACTTCAAATGAACACATCTAGAACCTTTTGATTGCTTCTTTAAGCTGTATATTACTGTAATGTGTAGTATCTGCTTTATGCTATGAATGTAGATGTACTGTGCCAGCAGGTACCTTCTATTCTAAACCATAAGAGAGACGGGAAATGATGCTGGGAACATGATTCTGCCGACAGTCCAGCACAACCTCCAGTTTAGTCAAACTCTCCTCCGACGCCAGTGTCGTAAATGCTAATGCTGGTTGCCCCCGGCTACAGCATCATTCCTATCCAAGAGGTCGTCGCTAGTGGCTGAATGAAAACTCTACTTTTATTAACATCCTATGTGCACTAAACGGAGGCACAGTTGGTACTTAATTTAAAACGACGATTCTTTTTTTAACGAGCAAGCAGAACCGGCCGCGGCCTGTAAATCCGTCTCACAAACGAGTGGGAGAAACACGACCTCCACAACGTCTGGGTATATCCTTTAAAGCACCGCCGACGGCGTTCTAACGACGTGCGTCCGTTCGGAGGCGCGCAGCCCCTGGGACTCGCCTGTCGATCGAGCCCCCGCGAGATGCCTCAGTAGTTAACGGCCGTCTCCGTGGCGACGGCCCTCCTCAGCACCAGGGCTCCCTCTGGGCGCGGCCACGGGCCAGGCTGTCGGCCCTCTGCCAGGCGCTGCTCATCAGGGCCAGGGCCTCTCTGCAGCGCTTCCTCACCGCCGGGTCCTCCACCCCACCGCGGGGCAGCACCACCTGGGAGCCCGCAGCACACAACACGGGTTAGGAGGCCCGGAACAGACTCCAGCAACACACAGGAACAGACCTTAGGCACCGCCTAAGCAACACACGCCTGCCGCCTTCTCTATGACGTCAAAAAGATATATAATCCCAAAAATATGATAATAAAAAAATATATATATATTTTTTCAATATTATGCAAATGTATAAAATAGTCTAAACTTCATGTGGGATCTCTAAACTCCATCAATGTTTGAGATAGTCCCCGCCCACCATCATATGATGCGTTCTTGCAGACTTCTGCTGGACGCTCTTTGTAACCTAAAATGGCAGCTATACGTTTTTTACTCATTGTCCAGTCTGCAGTGAATCACTCGTAGGGGATGGTGAATATTTGTTTGTTTCTCCCTACCTGAAAAATCTCTCTCCAGGCGGCATCCAGCGCCTCTAAAAGACGGTCTCTCTCCCCACAGCCGCTGAAATACAAAACCCAGGGAGGCAGGAACTTGGCCCGATCCCCAGCGAACTCCTTCACGCGTTCAGTGGCAGCGGGGCAGAAATGGGAAGGAACGAGCAAACGATTGCATTAAAGATCAGCCTTCCAATCAATCATTGACCCCAAATTGGGCTTGGATGATTTAACAACATACATGATAATGAATCAATGCTAACTGATCAATGGAAGGCATGCACGTGTACAGCGCATAGACCGCCTATAGCAGGTGGACAACGATGGCCTCAAATCCCTGCTCTGTCCGCACAGGTCTGCTGGTTCAACAGTATTTGGATGAAAGTATAATACTGTGTATGTGTTGACCATGGCAGATGGACAAGCTAATTGCATTTTTGGCTTCAATATAACCCTACCGACCTTGCACTGTGCAAGATGAATATTTAAGGAACTAATACAAGCGATGTAGGTTGGATGAATCGAGTCAGTAGAGGCGCCCATTCTTGCATAGTCACTTTTAAAACCGCCAACACAATATCATAACATACGAAATCCAAAATCAGATCTCAACAGATGGGTATTGTATAAACATATGCAACAGTTTATATCTACACAACATCGATATTGTGAAAACATATCCAACAGTGCATATCTACACAATATCGATAATGTGTCAATATATACAACCGTGTAGCTCGACACAATACCGGTAATAAGCCAAAGCTTAGCCAAAATTGGGGAAGAAGAGGTGAGGGGGGGGGGGGGGGGGGTGCACTCACCACGACGCAGTACTGCTGATCGGCCTCCAGGCGGACGCCGGTGACGTCGGAGAGATCGGCCATCCCCAGGGAGCGGAAGAAGCTGGTCTGGCAGTCCTGGTGGCAGGTGAGCAGCTGGCCCTCCGTCACCACGAGGCAGCAGGGGATGCAGGGGGTGGGGGAGGAACCCTGTGGGATCACCTGGAGGGGAGGCAGGGACACACCGTTGGCCACGGGGAGCACCGTAGTGCGTTTTTCCCAAAGTGGGAGGTGCGCCCCCCCCTTTGGAGGGGCAGGGGTACTGCGGCGAGATGGGATGGAAGAGGGAGTTTGTATGTATGTTTACTGAGGGAGTGGAGTTTATAGCTCTGCCGTATGGCGGGTGTGAGCGCCCTCAGTGGAAACACGACCCACTTGAGTTTATTTTAGGAAATGTGGCTCTGAACATACAGGGGGACTTCAAATGATCCTAATACTGAAAAGGTGGTTTGTACATTGAGTGAAAGTTCCCGAGAAATTGCACCCAGAGCTGCTGCTATTCAATAAGGGGGGGAACGGGGAGGGGATAACTGCCTTAATGGATGGAGATTCAATCGTTTTCACGGCCTTCACGACATTTCTGAAAATTGCTCACACACATTTACATAACAGCAGTGCTTAGGAAATTATTTAATATGAATACTTACCCTGTCAGCATTAACCATTTCAGTAGAACGATGTTAAAAGGACGGCATATAGTTTCCTCTACTACTAGAACGTTACCTGACTGGAGAGTGCTACGACTGCATCACTCACGTTTAAACACACATGCTCTGGAAATGTTCACGAGATATTTCTTTCTTTTATGTTCGGGTTTTCGTTGCTCTCTTTTGTACCGTTATGAGCCAGTCAACTCGGGGGACGAGTATGACATTCAGGAGATATAGCAGGGAAAATGCCTGGGTGAATGTAATAGCTGTAGCACAATTAAAGATGCAAGACAAACTGGCTGAGAGGGGTAGTAAAACTTTGCATCATTACAATTACAATTAGGGCATTTGGCAGACGCTTTAATCCAAAGCGACTTACATCGGTTAATACACACATTGACACACCGACGGCAGAGTCAACCATGCGAGGCGACAGCCAGCTCGCCAGGAGCAGTTAGGGTTAAGTGTCTTGCTCAGGGACACATCGACACTCATCTAGGAGGAGCTGACCCTCATAACCAAAGAACAATTATCCCTTCTCTTGCGTCTGTATTCGAGTTGCCATGCCTTAACATACTTAATATGGTAAGTGGACTGCATTTAAATAGCACTTCCATCAAAAGCGATTTACAACATTCCCTGACATTCACGCACACATTCACCCACTGACGGCGGTGTCGACCGTGCAAGGCGACAGCCGGCCCGTCGGGAGGAGTTAGGGTCAGGTGCCTCGCCCAGGGACCACCTCGACGCTCGCAATCGAGCTAGCGACCACGCGGCTACCAGCCAGCCCGCTCTACCTCCTGAGCGATAAAGCAGCGGTCCCGGCCGGCCTCCTCACCCCTTTGGACGCCGCCTGGCAGAGCAGCAGCATCCAGTCGCCCATGTCCTGCTCGTCGTTGGCGCTCAGCTCCAGCGGGGGGCGCTCTATGAGGACCACGTGGAAGGCGTGGGGCCGCTCCGTGCTGTTGGAGCGTCGGCAGCCCCCGCAGCGCTCGCCCCTGAGGGAACACACCGTCACGTGACATGCTGCTCGACCAATCAGGGAGGGGGGGGGGGGGGGGGAGGGGTTAAGGGAACGGGGGTAGATGAGGAACAGCAAACCGGTTGCCAGGTCGTTATTTCAATAGATACAGTATTTTACTTTCAGTGGCTAATTAACAGCAGCAAGAGGAAGCGGAGCAATGGCACGGCCAGCGCTAGAAGCTACTACTTAAACTTTAACATATTTATTAAGGTAGTAATCGCTGTGGAGCAATGGCTCGGAAACATACGCCGTGTGAAGTTTTAAAGTACACATTTGATATGATTAGTAGATGCTCGTTCTTGTATTGGTCATCGTGTACGAATTGAATTGATAAACAAGGCCAAGACTAGCATAATTGCCACAACACATTAAATGAACGGGGACGCGGTGTCCCATTTAACCTCACTGGTTTGTACACAGATCAATGGGCCAGTGCAGACAGCAGCAAGGCAACCTACCCCATGGTGATGGACAGCACAGGGGCTATGTCTGTCCTCTCTGCATACTGGTAGAGGATTCCATTGCTGCAAAGGTAGCATGGGACAGATTGGTTTATTTTTTTTACAGAAGAACACAGAAACAGGTTAGCAGAGGCACACACACACACACACACACACACACACACACACACACACACACACACACACACACACACACACACACACACACACACACACACACACACACACACACACACACACAGGTTAACAGAAGTGCACACACAGGCTAACAGAAGTACACACATACAGGAGAACAGAAGTACACACACACACACAGGCTAACACAAGTACACACACACAGGCTAACAGAAGTACACACACACACACACAGGCTAACAGAAGTACACACACACACACACAGGCTAACAGAAGTACACACACACACAGGCTAACAGAAGTACACACATGCAGGAGAACAGAAGTACACACATGCAGGCGAACAGAAGTACACACATGCAGGAGAACAGAAGTACACACATGCAGGAGAACAGAAGTACACACATGCAGGAGAACAGAAGTACACACATGCAGGAGAACAGAAGTACACACATGCAGGAGAACAGAAGTACACACATGCAGGAGAACAGAAGTACACACATGCAGGAGAACAGAAGTACACGCATGCAGGAGAACAGAAGTACACGCATGCAGGAGAACAGAAGTACACGCATGCAGGAGAACAGAAGTACGACACACACACACACACACACACACACACACACACACACACACACACACACACACACACACACACACACACACACACACACACACACACACACACACACACACACACACACACACACACACACACACACACACACACACACACACACACACACACACACAGTACCTGAGGACCAGGTAGCAGCTCTTCCACAGCTCCTTGCCCAGGAGGTTGGTCCCGGCGCGGTAGAGCAGGCAGCCCTCCTTGGTGCTGGAGGAGCCCGAGCCTGGCGGCCCTCCATGGGGGGACAGGGCCGCGTCCATGGGGTCCTCCCAGTGTACCAGGGAGTACAGCTGGATGGAGACCTCAGACACCTGGGGGGGGGGGGGGGACACACAGAGCTGTTCAGGGTCATGGGATCGGATCGGGAGCGGATTGTGTCTACACGCCGCTGGGATCCGGTCACAACGCGGGCCGGACCTCCTCCGGGGTCTGGCTGTGAGGTCTCGTCTAGGAGCATCTCAACGTGGCAGTGAGTGTGTCCTGGCAAGATCCCATCACCAAAGTGTCCCCACACCAGTGATGTCAAAGAGCGTTCTCTTGTGGATAAAGCTAATTTAATTTATTTTCTAATAATTCTTAATTTATGGACTGCTATCAAGACGTTTAATTCTTCTTATTATTATTCTTCTTTCCTTGGGCAATAAGGACACTTAACACGCATAAAACATAAAACATTAAACAGACACACATATACCTAACCTTCTATAAAGTGCAATATGCTGACAGCCTTTTATATTTTATATTTATTATTCACCTCGCCTGTCCTTGTTCCAAACGTTTTTCACTTATTTCTGTCTTGTTTTTTACATTCTTAACTTAAATTGCTTGTTGTTGCTTTTTTGTATGTGTAATGCACCTTCAGTTGGCACTACCAATTTCGTTGTATAGGCGACTGTACAATGACAATAAAGGCTTATCTTATCTTATCTTAATGTACCGTGAACGTTATGTTTTGCATTGTCAGTGCGTGGCAGTATGTTCGCATCATGTTTGTCACCTGGGCCCTTCGTGGAGTGTGTCACCTTCTCATGTTTACCGACAGTCAACATCCTAGTGGTTTACGACTGACACGTTTGTCCCCCGGAACAGTCACCATCTTAACGACGACTCAACCACAGGCTTCCCTCTCGGGGTAGGGTCCGCCCGGTGTGGGGCCTACCTCGCAGTGAGCCTCCTGGGAGACGAACTTGGTGAGGGCCAGCTTCTCCATGGTGGCGTCCGTCAGCACCGAGGGGTAGGGGGGCTCCCGGCAGCCCTTCACCATGGCCGAGCGCAGCGCCTCCAGCAGCCATCTGGGGGGGGGGGGCACGTCGGGTCGGCACGGTTACCACAGCAGCTCAGACCACGCCCCGGAGGGGAGCCAGCCCGAGATGACGGGATCAGTGTGGGACAGGAGGGGGGTTTCAGGGTCCCCTTGAGCCCTTTCTATCAGTTTATCGTCACCTCCATCGTTGATCCATGACTTAAAGTTTAGTTATGGTTCCACGTTGAGGCAACGCATGGGGGTTTACGGACCCATTACGTCCTTGCGGACCCTCCTTGCGTCCACCGCAAGGGTCGGCCGTGCGCCTCCCAAAAATGGTAACCTTGCGTCGAGGCGACACAGCAGCGAGGGCTGTGATTGGTCCGCTAGCGTGAACCCGACGCAGAACCAAAACCGGTTCACGACTGCGTCGAAGCGACTGCGTGGTCATTGCCTGGCGTCATCGTGGAACCATAACGAGGCCTTTACGCATCAAGGATCGGCACGAGACACAATCAATGTTGGCTTGGTGTTTCCATAAATGATTATAGGGGAGGGAGGGGCAAAGTTATGAAATGGACTGATTTTGGATCAGTATTCCCGTGTGGGATACGAGTAGGAAAGAACCGCACACTCACATGGTCAGGGAGAAGTCGGCCGCGTCCAATAGGAACTGCCGCCGCCGGTTGGTGCACACCAGCATCACCGTCTGCTGGTCCAGCCCTACCTACAGGACCAGGAACACGGAGATCAGCTGTGCCACGCCGCGATGGCACCCGCGTACATGCTAGGGTGTCCCCACCGCTGACTCAAATAGACTGTGCCACCTTTGCTGGTTTTATCTACCGACCGGGCCACAGGTGCGAAGCTAAAAGGTACTGCAGACTATTGATTGGTTAGTCGCAAGCGTTGGAATTTGATGGGTATCAGACATTTTGCAGTGGGACAACAACATAAGGGGTTGGGAATGGGTCTGGCCGAGTTTGTCCATTTTATGTGCACCACGTACGGAGATGTAGTCCAGCTCGTTGTAGGAGACCGCCTCCTCCACCGTGTAGGGCTTCTCTGCAGCCCCTGGGGATAACCGCAAGGAAAAACCATCCTTTAGCTTTTGAACTTTCCAGTGTCTTCTGGTGCTCACGTAACATCAACGCACAGTTTGATCCAAAGGAGGCTGCCTATCAACATACTGACACAAAAAATAAATGAAATAAAAAAATACCCAAAACCAGTGCGTTTCCAACATCTGCCCACTAACCTTTTCTGAGCAGATAGATGTAACAGTCTGTAAGAAGCAGGTATAGGGGCTGTAGGTCTCCCTCCATATGTCCCGTGCTCATCTTCATCATCTGGCAGAGAGAGATCAAACAGCAGAAGATGATACGCAAGTGTTCATGATTGTGTAATGTCATATTGTTAATAAACAAAGGATGTTCGGCTCCCACTTTTTGGTCTGAAGTTATTATTTAACCTAGGGTAGGCAGTTTATAGATTTCTCTTGTATTTAGCAATCAATTAATGAAATCCTCGGAACAAAAAATTCATCTCGTATCTGTGGCTGTCGCAACCCTTTACTAAGGCCGTCCAATAATTTCATCCGGCCTGATTTAAATTATTGGACGGTCTACCTGTCAGTTTACTTTCGTGCACTCATTGCACAATACTGGAGTGTTCCACAACGCTAGGCAGACCTTTTACTAAAGGTAGCGAGCCAGTCGTGTGTTATGGGGGAGTTGCTTTGGAAGGACGCCTGAAGGCAGGGCGGGGATTTTTTGGGTTGTGTACTTCAAAATCTAGTGTTGTGTAGTGCTTAAACTCACAATGCAATAAAATGTGCATTCATTGTAAGCAGTGTTCTCCTTTACCTTGTAAAGCTGCTCTTCATTCTCTCTGAACACGTGAATCATAAGCAGCAGCAAATGGTTGTTGTCCACCCTGAAATACAAAAGAAGTAGACAATGTTATGCTTGACAAGCTGCCATCTCACTCGTAATGCGCTTAACAGCGTGAGCTACAGGGTGCTAATCTGTTAAGCAGCCTTCAGGGTTTTCCACTCTTTGTGAATTCTTTGTGAATGCTTTGTT
Source organism: Gadus macrocephalus (assembly GCF_031168955.1). NCBI lineage: Eukaryota > Metazoa > Chordata > Actinopteri > Gadiformes > Gadidae > Gadus > Gadus macrocephalus. Next base: position 22,567,944 of record NC_082388.1, on the reverse strand, counting down.
GTGCTTTTGCGAACATCTGGGTTTAATACGTGAGAAGGATAGCAAAGACATGTAGCAGTGAATCTGTTCAGCAAACTGTTACCTAACTGAAGATTAATTCAGTTAGGTAGAAGATAGATAATTACAATAATTATCTACACAGCTACGCCATCACGTTAACAATTATAGCTGCCATGAACCTGAATTTCCACCCGAAAACCAAAGCAAACCAGTCCCGCAAATATAACGTCTCTGGAGCTCCTACTTGAATTCTGCCGGGTGACAGTCCTCTGCGGGACCGAGCATCTCCTCTCGCAGCTGCTCCTCCGCCCCTCCGCCCGCGTCGTCCGCTCCCACGGGCCGGAGGTCGGCTCCGCCCTCCCCCTGGTCGGCCCTCAGGGCGGGCTCCGGTCCCTCCTCTGCCGCTGCCGCTCCTGCATCTTCAGCAGCACCTTCAACAGCTTCTGACTCACCAGACCCTGCAGGGTCATGGCCGCCACCACCCGGGGCAGCAGGCTCTGTACCGCGGGGGCCAGAGGCGTAGGGCCCGGCGGGGTCAGAGGCGTAGGGCCCGGCGGGGCCCCGGGCCAGAGCGGCACCAGGCGGCTCCCCGTCAGCGCGATCGGGCGGCTCCCGTCCCGCCTCCTCCCGAAAGGGCTGCCGCGTGGGAGGCTGGGGGTCGGGGTCCCGGGCCACACCGTTTGACGCGGCCGCTCCCGGCGCCTCCGCTGCCTCCTCCGATTCCCGGGCGCCGTTGAGACGGTCCATAACGTCTCGCAGCGGGCGGCCCACGCCGTCCATCGAGGTGTCCGTCATCTGCGGGAGCCGCAGGTAGGGCTCCGGCTCCTCTTCCTCCTCCTCCTCCTCCTCCTCGTCCGTGCTTCTCCTGCTCGTCCTCCTCGTGGCCGCCCCGCCGTGCGGGAGGCTGCTGCTGGAGGAGTCCGCCTCCTCCGCGGCTCCCCTGGCCCCCTCGGGTTCGGGGGTGGGCAGGCTTTCCTCCGGCTCCACCAGGTCTGAGGAGGAGTTGTTGTTGACGCTGCTGATGGAGCCGCTGGAACTCTTCACTCGTCGCTTCTTGGCGGGCTTCCTCCGTTTGGCCAGCCTGAAAGAGACCCCAGAGGAGAGCTATGAGTCACCCCGCCCATTTAGAGGACACAGGAAACTCCCGACCACTTCTATGGTTGACGGTCATGGGGCCATCGCAATGCATCCCTTAAAGGTCCCATGACATGAAAATCTCAATTTATGAGGTTTTCTAACATAAATATGAGTTCCCCTAGCCTGCCTATGGTCCCCCAGTGGCTAAAACTTGCGTTTGGTGTAAAACGAGCACTAGCTGTTCTGCTCGCCTTTGAAAAAACGGAGGCTCAAGCGCGCTGATTTGGAAATCTGTGCTCATGACGTCATGAGGAATCTCAGCTCCTCCCCTTACTCTGCCTGGCCCGCCCAGAGACGTTGGCCCGCCAATGAGACTTGACCGTGCGAGCGCCACATGTGTGTGTGTGAATACACACACTGTAACGCAAGTGTTTCTTGTCGGTTCTTTGACGTGTCTTGTATTTCCACAACGAGACTGTCGTGGGGGTTATCTAAGCCATGGTTGAGAAGGAATTGGGGGAAAGGAACTTTGGTTTGACTCGCTGAAGTACATGAACTGCGACATGCCGCCGGTTGCCGCGAGGCACCATCGCCCGGCAGCGGGCAGCCGGCAGCGGGCAGCCGGCCGCAGGCAGCGCGCGGTTCAGTCGACTTCAGGTTGATGTGAAAGTGGAAGAACCAGAGACGTCGCAGAACCCGACAAAGTCGTTTGTGATTCATAATATCGTCTGGAGGCGCACACAATATGTTATATGATATAGATATCTATGTATTATATGATATTATTTAGATATAGAGCTCCAGGACTGTAACGCAAGTGTTGTACACTTCCTTGTTATTTGGATAACCGTTCTGCTGTTGGTGTGATGGCGCATAACACGTCGGACTCTCGTATCTGGTATTTCTACAACGAGACTCGTATTGGGGGTTATCTCAGCCAAGGTTGAGAATGAATTGGGGGGAAGGAACTTTGGCTTTGACTCCCTCAAGAACATGAACCACGACAAGGAGGAGAAAGGGATTGTTGGCGGCGAATGTCTCCCGCTGTCGGGTTCTGCGACGTCTCTGGTTCTTCCACTTTCACATCAACCTGAAGTCGACTGAACCGCGCGCTGCCTGCTGCCGGCTGCCCGCTGCCGGGCGATGGTGCCTCGCGGCAACCGGCGGCATGTCGCAGTTCATGTACTTCAGCGAGTCAAATCAAAGTTCCTTTCCCCCAATTCCTTCTCAACCATGGCTCAGATAACCCCCACAACAGTCTCGTTGTGGAAATACAAGACACGTCAAAGAACCGACAAGAAACACTTGCGTTACAGTGTGTGTATTCACATTGATGTGGACGTTGAAGAACCAGGAACGTCAGAGAACCCAACGCGGTCGTTTCAGATTCATAATATCGGCTCACACAGCTTTTGGCCGTGATAATATATATTATATGATATAGATATCTGTGTAGGCTATATGATAATATTTAGATATAGAGCTCCAGGACTCCCGTGTGTTCTAGAATATTTACAGAACACGGCTAAAGGCTGTGTGCGGCTCGCCATTGCGATACATCCACTGTAAACAGAGCGCATGGTGGCTGCAAGCTGCTCAGGGCCACACCCCCACCCTCCTCCTTGACACGCCCACCGAAACAGCGCATTTGGGGGAAGCTCAATGTGCGACTGGCTCGGAGTGGCTGTAACTCTGCACCACGGCTGAATTTAGGGAACGTCTTTGAATACTGTGTTAGTTGCCCACTAATACCTATATTAAAGAATACATGAAATAGCATGTCATGGGACCTTTAAGGACCGGTTGCCGGCGAGTGGGTCGAGGCGAGCGTTCACCTGATGACCTCCAGCTGTGTGCTGCTGCCCTCGCCGTCCTCCCGTGGGGCGCAGGAGCCCTGGCGGCCGGCCACGTGGACGGGCGTGACGTCGGCCGACGTGTTGGTGTCCGAGTCGTGGTTGAACGGGTTATGCCGGAACACGGGGCTGTGGGGCGGCGACGGCGGCGGGGCTGCCTTCATGGGCGCCACGGAGACGGTCGCCACGGCCGCCGCGGAGCGGAGGATCACCGAGTCGCCGACGACCGTCTGGGGATCCGAGCCGCTGGAGCGCGGACAGCTGGCGGGGTCGGTGAGATCCCCCTCTGCAAGGCGGACGCAAGACACTGGAGGGTTATGTGTGGGGTACGTATGCACGGGCGGGGCATGTTGGGGGATGTAGTTTGTTGCAGGCTCAGGCTGCAACAAACGGATATCCCAGGGGGCGGAAGATAGAGAGAGGCTTTGTTTGCTGTGACACAGGCCGCTGTCGAAAGCTCTCATAGGGCTAGACTAATCGGGCTAGAATTATTTCAAACAATATGCTAACATCTGGTTTAATCACCAAAAAACCTTGTTGAAAATGTCTCAAATGTCTCTTATATTGGAGAATACCAGAGCGCACATCTTAATAAAATGTGGAGTAAAAAAAGTTTAATTGTATTTAAAGTTGCATTTCTATTAAAAAGGAACAAAATAGTCACAAATTCACACTATCATACTGAATCTATAATGTGTAGACTAAAGTACGAGCTCAGCTTAACATCGGTCGGTGCCACACAACGCAACATGAAGAAAGCATTCCAGAAAGACACACCAGACAGTCTGATGGAGAGTCAGAGCAGAGTGAGTATCAGCCGCACAAATCATCTGTTCTTTTACGCCACGGATTACAAAGCACACATTGAGAGCCTGAGAATCCTTTATCGAGTGAAGCACTCACATAGCATGACAGACGCCGCATATTAAAAGATGTTCAGCAAGTACGCCCCAAGTGCCTGCAGGCTTGCAAAACTTTACAGTCGAATGTTAGAGAACAAGAAAAGCACGTTCTGTCCAAGCGCCCTCGTGTTACACTGATCCACTGATACCCTTCTTTAACCAGGGAACCCCACTCCATGCACACAACACAAACAGTACGATAGGCACATGCGCAGTGCTATGGGGGGGTGGGGGTGGGGGTGGGGGTGGAGGGGTGTGTGGGTAGGGTGGGGACAGGGGGGCATGGGTCACGGGATGGAAAAGGGGAGGGGTCAACAATGTCCCACCTTCCCAGTCTGCACTGGGCAGTGACTGCAACACAGGGAAGATGTCCCCAAAATCATAATCTATAAAAGGAGGGAGAAGATGGACTGTTAGAGAAGGGAGTGTGGATAAAAGACACGTAGACAGAGGAGGACGTGAGGGAGACAACAGCAGAACATTGGGGGAAACAGACATCATGGAAGGGAAATTGGAACGGTACATTAACACAACAACAACAACAACAACAACAACAACAACAACAACAACAACAACAACAGACGTAATGAAAGGGAATTAGAGGAAATGGGAGATGGAATTTAATGAGGGAGGCCACTTAGAGGGCTGTTGGGCGTAGATGATTACAGCATTTACATTTAGCGCGCTGCCATCACTCCAAAGCATTTGCTTTAAACTGAAGCAAACACTTTTCTTTACGTCATCCACGTCCTTAAAAGGCACCCAGTGCAACTTTATGTAAACATTCAATGAAAAATAAACATTCAATTTCTAGTCTTTTTTACACGTAGTAAGTTTCAATAACTCCATACCATTACATATCGACATTCAAGGAGCAAAGATGAGACGTCGTTGTGTGGTGAGAACTGATCGAAAATCGTAAACAACAACAATCGCCGGTGGGGAGAAGCCATTTTTCCATTGACTGGAAGCCTGCTTTATTTATTGTAGGTTACAAAAAATAAAGAAAATGGCGGCATTGTTGTTGTTATCGATTTTGTATCAGTTCTCACCACACAACGACGTCTCATCTTTGCTGCTTGAATGTCGGTATGTAATGGTATGGAGTTATTGAAACTTACTACGTGTAAAAAAGACTAGAAATTGAATGTTTATTTTTAAGCCTCGAAAGTTGCACTGGGTGCCTTTAAGTCTGACATTTATTAACAGCTTTGAATCCCACTCTCGAGTTACCACAGTCATCCCAGTGCAGTAGTAGTTACAGCACAATCCCTACTACAGAGAATGCATGCACAGACACAAACTGCATCGAACTAGCCAGGGCATTTGTTTGGCTTTTGAATCCCATAATAATGAAGGCAAATAACAAGAGTGGAGTGTGGAGGTAATTGAGGCAATTTCAAAGTAAAAAAGCTACTGTAAAAAATGGTTAATTCACGGTGAAGAATGGAGCTAAAGTATAGGCTTATTTTAAAGCCCACCCAGACTAATGTATGTTTTTATCCAGGAAACTGCAGGTATATCTTTAGAGGATTCTTACGTGTATTTCAAACAATCAAAGCGAGATAGTTAGTCACACATAGTCTCTGTGTGTACAGAATAGAGACGTCATCCATATCTAAAAAAACATTACAACTTTATTCTGACCTACGGTGCAAATAAACGATCTAAACAACTCCAAACAACTCTGTTTGTTTCTCATGTGTGAGAAACAAACGGATAGTCTCCAGCTAGTGCTCCGTACCTTCACTGGATGGCGCTATGGCGCTATCGTCCCACTCCAGGTTGGTGGAGGTGAGGGAGGTGAAGGAGTGAAGGGACAAGCTGTCCGAGCTCGGCAGCCTCTCCTCAAAGTCCAGCAGGTTCTGGGGTTTGTAATACTCCGGCATGTAGGGCGCTACGTCCAAATATGGAACATCCTGTGACAGCATCCACAAGCGGGCGTTAGATGACTGTGAATGAATACCTATACAACAGGAGCTTAGCATGACACCAAAATATTATACTCCAAGGTGAATCCTGAACTTGAACGCGTGTATTTTTTCCATATAGATCTGTGGGGATGATCAGGGAGCAGGTACTGACCAGCTCGAGGTCGAAGCGAATGAACTCCAGGCCTGACACCAGCGTGAGGAACAGTGTCAGGTGGTCATGGCTGCAGACCAGTGCATTCCTGGGAGGGAAAGACGGCAAACGTTAGCGTCGGTCAAAGAGGGCGGGCCGTCCATGATCAGAGATGAGCGGAAATGGCAAGAGTTCTTGAGCATTCACTTGAAGTAGTATTTCTGGAGCAGGGCCTGGTTCTCCTGAAAAAGGCGCAGGTAGCTCTCCAGGGAGCTCTCGCTCAGTGCCAGGTACAACCACGCTCGGCCTGCAGACAACACATGAAGCAATTGGAAGCATGTTTAACTGCTGTGGCGCTTTGGTGAAGTTCGGAATGAGTGAATAGGTCAGAGCCTGTATCTTGAGAAGGGAGATTCACATTATCCGTTGAGGTGAACGGAAAGGTTCTCATCCAAGAACTTAAACATGTTAACATATGACCATCAATATGGTTGCTTTCACAATCCAGTCACTGTAGAAATATGTGTAGACGAAGATGACGTGTAGTGAAAATGTGGAAATGACACCAATTTGTGACTTTCCTTTCCAATTTGAGACTTTTTGAACTCGTTCTGCACTGAGAATATTTGTGTGGCGGTAAAGGTCACACACACTTGGCATTACATGCATGCGATTATGCATGGGACAGTATGTCATGTGTAGACATGTAGCCGTGTATATATTGCGTTGGCTGGTATCTCACTTCGACCAAGGTTGGTGGCTATGTGCTGCAGCTCGTCTATCTGCCGAACCGCCTCTTTCCTGGTGAAGTGAAGGACCAGCACCCAGTAGCCGGAGGAGATGTCCTGCAGCCTTAAAACGTTATGGACAACACTATTAGCCTTCACATTTATGAAAATTGGGAAAGGGAAAACAAGTGCAATCTGAAAAATATTTATTGAACATAATCTCCCTCTCAAGGCTTTTGTTACCAGCGTGCGTGAACTGCATAAATTCAAGTTAAAACGAAATCCCATCTACGATATCTATCCATCTAAGATAACAAAACATCTCATTACTCTACGGACACTTTCAATCCAATAATTCCGACTAGATATACTAAAATACCCATGCCCATCTCTACACAGAATATGTTCATTATAAATCCTTAGACTGAGACTCTTGGATCTGGTCTTACCCATATAACAGAGCATGGTCCAAATGCTCACAAAGCCGCTGTAGGACCCGGTCGTGGTTGCGAATGGCAGGCGTTTCATCTTCACACGCAGCAAAGTAACTCTGCAGCTGTCAGCAGAATGATACAAAATCAAGAATTTGCAAATGTCTAACAGATGTCCTCTAAAAAAACGTGACTGTCTGTCTATGTGTGTCATTCTTTGTGTGTGTCAGACTTCTCAGCTTTCCCATTTCACAGCCATTTTGAGGACATTTGTAGCAAGGCTCTGGATCGAAACTGCATTTTCAGCGCTGAAGCTTTTCAAATGGACACTGTCTGTGACGTTTAAAGCACTTTAAACACTGTGAAAAACAGATGGTGGAAACAACAAGAGAGGAAGGCTGAAAATAACTCGTAGGGTTGATTCGGAAGGCAGGAAGGTAGACATCAGTTTGCCACTAATTAAGATTCAGAACTAGGGATTGGGGTTTCCCTTTAAGAGGACAGCATGCACCTTGTTGGAGGTGGGAACCATAAATGTACCACAGTTGAACTGCCTTGTAAGGGTTACAGTCAACAAGTGGTAGTATCATCCGCTCAGATAAATTTCTGGGGGGGTCAACATTTAAATAAAGAATGCCATGAATTGAAAGAAAAGTCAGGAATTAGATTTCCCTTTCAATCACCTGATAACCATGTGACTTTAGATCAGGGAGGGAAAGTATTTCAAAGGCTGCTTGTCCAAAAAGGGTTTGCATTGGATATCCTGCAGCTGAACCTCCAAAGTTGTTGTCGGTCAGTTGAGTTAGTTTTACAGTAAAACAATCACATGGTAAAAGCCTTCAGCCTAAAGCCTGTGTGTACATGTGATGCCTATTTGCAAACTACACATTCGTGGTGTAACTACTGAACTGATCGTAAAATGCTGTATACAACAGCACTATGCCGCATTAAAACCACAGTGCTGAGTGGCATCAATGTGACCGTATGCATAGAATATTTCAATTACACTGACTGACAAGGGTAAACAATAAGAATGTTAGAAGAACCAACAATGAGCTGTTACTGGGGCGAGGCCCTGCATGTGATGTCCCATCCGTTCGACTTGGAAGTAACTCTTTTAAAAGCAAACCTAATTGACAGCGAGTACAACCATTGACTTTCAAATGGCACGTTGGCCCAACGAGAGACAAGAGATCACAGCTCACCTTCTTCACAGACAAAGAAATGTTCTCCAGTATTCGGTCCTTGACTTTGAGTGGATCCATCACTTGTTTCCTCGGCGGTAGTGCAGCAGCGGGCGGTCAGCTGATTCCCGCACACACGTCGTGCTAGCGTTCACGCTTGCACTGACTAGCTTGGAGCTCCGACGTTGTATTTCCTCCACCAAAAAACACGAGTTGACGGGGTTTAACCGAATTGCCCCATCAATGTTGCGGATGATCAATTTGGCAATCCGTTGTGAAAACAACGAGCTTCGCCGAGAGACACACCAGTGGGCATATGTTAATGTTGTTGTCCCTCCTGAGGACTACGCTTTCACTTGCCCGCTAATAGCCAGGGGAAGTAGCTAGCAAGTTTGGTGTCAGATGTTTACTTTAGCTTCAATGGAATTTATTTTGCTATATCGAGCTGGTTGACGGCATTTATTTTTACCAGATCTGCGCATTTATCGTCTTTGATAGCATTATGTCGAAGTGCATTCCGTGGGTATTTTCAGTTTCATTAGCTAGCATGCGAAAAGCTCACCGCGGTACGTCACCGTTGACAGACCGGCTGCCCCACTGACCGCACTCACAAGTCACACACACACACACTCTGTCACATTCATAGTTAACAGGCCATTAATCGCTTAGTCACGAAGACTGGAATGTGAATATTTTTTTATTGTGGCATGGACAAACTCAAGCTGTTTCAAACTAGTAACATAAAAAAATCCTGATTGCTAAAACAAAATTCAGTGCATGTATTTACCGGATCCCTTCCCCATATCCACATAATGGGAAACAATTTAGTTAAATCTGACTTTCTGTATTTACAGCAACTGTATTTCAATTACGACGAAATTAATAGTGTACAGGCCATGGCATGTTTATTTTTGGTACAAAAAGTCCCAACCATCCCAAACAATTGGAAGATATTTTAAGGCCTCCAAAAAATGTTTATTTATCCACCAGATAACCCAACATAAGCCAAACTTTCAAAGAGGGCTGAAGTACAAAGTTTCTATCGTATCAAGTCACAAATACCCTCACGCTCTAACTCAAATCGCAATGACACATTTTTTTCACGTCCTTAATCAGATTTCTCCTTTTCTTTCATGTGCAAAAAGACGATGCTGAAGACGAAGAGGCCCGCCATCATTGAGAAGACACTAGCATAATAGGGATAGGCAGTTGGGATGAAGCGCTCGTACTGAGTGTGCTGCAATGGACGCACAGATACCTGTAGAGAAGATAAATGATAAGACGTTTGTGAGCAAGTATAACTAGTACCAAAAAATAAATCAGTCGACATTGTGATCAGTCTATTAATACATAACCAGGAATTTGTCTAAATCCTCTCACCTGAGTGGCAGAGTACAGATGCGTGTATCCTAGTCTGTTGTAGTCTACTTTGAACTGGAACACTCCATAGACATCAGGCAGTGTGAACTCAACACTATATTTGCCTCCTGTTGGATAGAAAAATAAGTGGTTAGTGTTTTCATCAACTTTTAAAGCTCAAACATAAGACCTGCCCGATTGCTGTATTATGCCGCTTTTCCACCGCACATGTAGCTCGACTCGACACGACTCGACACGACACGACTCGACACGGTAGCAGCACGGGTGCTTTTCCACCGCAAATAGTACCTCCTGGACGTGGGCGGGGTCGGCTGCGCGAAAGGGCCGTGACGTATTTGTGTACGCGACGCAAACAACACATACGCAACCCACACATGGACAGAACCCACATAACAACAATGGAGGACATCGATCGCATTACTATTATTAGCTGGCATGTTGAAGAAGTTGGAGAAGTGGAACATGTTGGCTGCGGCGCTGCTATGGATGTTACCAGCATGGTTGCCATGTCGCTCTCGTGACTTCGTCACACTCTCTGGCCAATCAGTCGCCGGCCGTCTGCCGACGTCACCTTTTAGCATCGGCTCAGCTCGCTTGGAACCTAGAGCGAGTAGGTACTAGAAAAAGCAGCCACTTCAGGTACCAGATACCATGGTACCGCGGTGGAAACGCAAAAAATGCGAGCTGAGTCGAGTCGTGTCGAGTCGTGTCGAGCTGGTACCATGCAGTGGAAAAGCGGCATTAGTATCCCCATTTTAAGCAAGTGGTGCAACTAAATGAAGGAATGTGAAAGTTAATCTGACTAATGTTTTATTTGATATAAAGCTCAGAAGAATTATTATACAGCACTATTATTCTAAGTAAAACATGCAGTGTTCCTCTTGGGAATGGAGCAGTGGCATCTGTGTTCCAATTGTCCACTTCAAAGAGTTTGGGGGGCGTAGCGGCACCAATGCCAATTTATATTTGATCAATCACCATTCGATTATTATGTCAAACAACGAAAATGTTACAATACATGAAATCACTTTTCTATAGTGATTACATCAGACCCAGCAGCACTGCTATGTTATTGCATAACTTCTTGTAGGAGATTCAGATCTCCCAGAGCCTGGGCGGGAAACCAAAACCTGCCTCGCTTCCTCTTTTGATAGAGATTTATATCGAAAAAAATACTAATTTGTAGTGAACTTTCAAGAAGTTTATTTCTAGTTGCCGATTAAAAAGTGTTGAAGAAACTTTTTTTGCAGATTACTACTTCGGGCTGAGTTTGGTCAAAATAAATAGTAAAAAAAAAAAAGTCAAGCGCTGGTCACCCAGATTTGAGCTGGTCTGCCAGAATAATCTAAAATGAACGTTCTTTGCATTTTTCTACACTTCACTACCATCTCCTACTAGACAACAGGCGTTTCATGGTCACCGGGGTGGCGCTGCGTCCTAAATGTAGGTCCATACCGTTCTTCTTGAGGTACGTCCTGACGAAGGGGTCGATCCTCACAAACTCCAGCTGAATGTCGTGACCGTTGAAGGGAACCCAACGGCCCTCAGAGAGCATCTCAATGACCACGCTGTACTCCTGGGAGACAAAGTTCAAACATTCATTAGACCACCAGTGCAGTGCTGGAACTCAGTGTTCAGGTGAACAATAAAACTGTGGACATATTTGTATTCCGTTGACAGGCTTTCGCGTTGCCTATGCATGTTTTCACTGAATATATGCATGTTAAATAAACAATACAATATACAAAAAGCTCAATGAGGACAAAAATATTATTTAAAAAAAAAAAAAAGGTACCACAGGTTAAAAAAACAACTGTAGGACCAAACAAAATAACCCTATTCATAAACTAGGTGATGTCTGCTGACGTCTGTGGTCCACTGAATTTAGTTTGATCTTAAGCACTCACCACCAGATCAGCGATGGTGTAGGCGGCGGGGGGAGTGGTCTCGCCCACTTTGCGATGGGTGACGGCTCCCACGCGGAGGACCCCGGCCTCCTTGAACACCCAGCTGGACAGAGCCTCAGCCAGCTCCAGGTTGCCAGTCTGCTCAAATCTGCGAGACACCACATGCAGAAGACCGTTACAGTCGGCCATAACACAATCCACACTATTACCAAAACATACACTCACATTCACACACGCATGCTCAGTGCATGGGTGGAGCATAGACGTTTTTTTGGACGCTTTTACTTCCAGATCCCGTCCGTTCTCGCAACTCAAGTTCCTAATATAATCTAGATAAGAGTATCATTATATAAACAGGGCAGGGTTACCTTTCGGATCCAGGAGTAGCCTTCTGTACAGGGGAGTTGAAGAAGGCGTCACTGAAGAAGTGCATGGAGCCACTGAAGACCACCCTGGCGTTGTTGCGGGCCTGGAGGCCGGCAATCAGCAGGGTGTTCTTACCAACTGCATGGGGGTACTGGAGGAACGACATGATCATCAAAGATAGCAATGGAAGCTCGGCTCAGCAGCCAGCAGCAAAAATGAAAAAAGCCACAAAGACAAAAATATCTGAAAAGGAATGTACGTGCAGCATACATAAATGTCATGCGTTTAGTTTTTTTTCTTTTTCTAGAGAGACACAAGGGACTAAGACTGCAGATACACTTAACGTCTTGTTCAGTTAGTCATAGCTTGAAAATAAACACAGGTGAATTATGTTAGACTTCGCCCCAATCCCATTTCTACCCCTTACCCCTCCCCCTTGTTTTGAAGGGGGAAGGGGAAGGGGTAAGGGGTAGAATTGGGATTGGGCCTTCTTGTCCAGGAATTCAGTGCTACCTGAGAGATAGGCCTGTCGGGGAAGAAGGAGTAGGAGGTGGAGGAGCCGGTCAGAATGTCCAGGACAAGGGGGTTTTCTGGGTCTGCCACCATGCTAAGGGTGAGGGAATACAGGACGTTATTAGCGTTGGAAATCCCAAAATCAAAATCATGAATACGAATTTAAAAACGGTCGACAATGCTTACCCGACACCCTTGAACAGAATGGGTTTGTTGGTGGGCGTTCCCACAATAGTTGGGGCCTTCAACAGGTTCTCTGGGTCGGCGACGATTAAAGTGTGCTGCAGAGGAAAACAAAGAGGTCTCATTTGGGTGTTGATAAAAAAATGTTTGTTGATGCTTTGCATGATATGAAAAACTTCTGACAAAGGATGGGATTCAAAATATATCTGTTTACCTCGCCAGGATCGGACACATCAAAGTTGTGATGATCGATTACGGCGGTCTTCTCCTCATCAAATTCAATGCCACATTCACTGCCCAGCTCTCTTAAAGGGTCACCTATATCCAAACAAATAGGGGGGAAATTGAAGTCTCAAAGAAAAACCAAAACAGCCTAAAGTTCCGGTTTGTGCATGTGTACTTCTGATTGGATGCAAGTGACTCATCTGAAATTAACCTTTCACCATGCAAATATTTGTTACATGATCGGAAATGCATTGGCTTTAAAACTGACCAATGTCTGAATTGGCAGCAACAAGGACGTTTCCACCGCCGTCGATGAATGATGTAATGGTCTCCACATTGATGTTTCCTCCGAAATCTGAAGTAGAAAATTGCACACATGATTTTTAAACATACAAAATGAAAAGTTGATAACCAATGGGGAAACTTGACAGAGTGTAAGGTGTTTGACGTACCTTCCACAGATGGTGCAAAGATGATTAAATGGTCATAGAGAAACTGGCCATATTTGATCAGCGACAGAGAGGGGTCATCTGCTGTCTTGAATGACAGGTCAAAACCACGATCTGAGAGACAAGAGAAAAACAACATTGTAGGCTTATCAGATCCATAATAATATGCATGAGGAAGTTGTCTATATAGGACACACACGTTATTATTACATAATAACGTATACTGTTTTTATGAAATACTGTTAAGTACACATTGCATGTGAACAAATGACTAAATTTTCCATGATAAATACACACAATGCTTAGTAATTTACATGCGTGTCCACTTTCATCTTCACAAAGCTTGCTCATCCTGCTGCACTAAGTCATACTTCCCTTGCATCGGCACCATACGGCTGGCCAATATACGTTTTAACTTGAAGACCCATGAGCGTTGAACAAAACTCGAACATAGCACACATAACGTTACCTGCGAGACTGCGGAAGAAGATTGAATGGGTGTCTCGGATATTCACGTTGTCCAGCAGGACCAGAGTCTTTCCATCAGCCAACGCTGGGCTCATCAAAGAGGCTAGTGTCAGACATAAAAGCACACCTTTGCCCATCTTATTTGCTCCGCTCTGGGTCGTCCCTTTTGTCTGTTTTCGGGATAATATCGAATTGGGATGGTTCGTCTGCACGGCTGCTGTCAACGTCGCCATTTTGCTGCAGAAGTCGACGTCAGCTTTAGCAGTAGCTGAACCCTGAACCCGGACGTTAACCAATCAGGAAGAGAAACGCGTCGCTACGATTCCAGCCCCACCAATAGCATTACAGCATTATTATAACGCTGGCTCGTCCCATTGTTTGCATGGATAGATTGGGAGCCACGTACTGATGTTAAGACATCTTGACGTTTTTTAAACACAGACAGCTTCATCTACATTATTTTATTCGTCTGCAGTCGTTCGGTTTTGTTTTATGATGTTAACAAGTACGACTTTACAATGCATTTGATATCTGCATTTAATTAGCATTGTAACAAAGTGTTGTGCTTATTTACTCTAATGAACAGAGTTTATTAAACACTGGCAATCAATGTTATTGGTATGTTGTGAATCAGTTTAAGCAGTATTTTCCCACTATTAACATTATACTATTTAAGCTCGTCCAGTACAATAAACGTCATTCAATTAAACTAAAGGGACGGCAAATTATCACCCATTATACCCTCAATTATTGAGTTTTGTCATGGATTTACAACGTTAACTTAACACAACAAAAAAAAATTAGACATGACAAAGATTTATCATGCACATAATATACATTTCCTGCCAATATGTGAGCATCTTCCAGCTCATGCATACAAAAACAAATCTATTGATACAGACATGTTAGCCACAATAGTTCTACAACGCTGTACAATAGTCTTTCATGAAAATACAACTTAGTAAAATATAATGACAATGTACACATTTCATTTGGACGGTTTATGAGCCATTCATTTTAGTGCATTCATTCATTTAGTCTTATTCACCGACACTGGTGACCTTACAAATGATGCTCAGTCGCAGTTTACCTGTAGAACCCATGGTGGAGAAACATTATCTCTCAAGCCATAGATAAATTACTTACAACTGTAAAATACATTTCTTTAATAAAAATGTATCGTCAATATAGTTTTTTCTTCACTCATAAATTATTTCAACTCTCCTCAGTCCGTACCCCAGAAGGACAGGTGTGTCACTGAGCCACACGCCTGTTAGAACGTGACTCGTTTACACCGTCACCATGACATCCCCCTCCAGCTCTGCTTCCGTCTTCACCTTAACCTCCGAGGCATCGACTTCCCCTTCCGCCACAGCCTCAACATCTAACCCCAAAGGAGCGTCCGTATGGCCCACCGCCTCCCCTTCACTTCCCCTCTGTCCCCCTTCCTCCTCCTCCTCCTCCTGCTCCTCCACCTCCTCCGCAGGCATAGTCTTTCCATCCCCTCCATCCCCTCCCTCTCCTCCTTCCTCCTCCTCCTCCTCCTCCTCCTCGTCGCCCTCTCTTCCCGCCTCCTGAGTGCGATACAGCACCTCCCCCTCCTGGATGACGTGCTGTGAGGCCGACTGCCACGTGGCGGCCCCCTCGTCCCCCTCCGTGGTGTACTGGTAGTAGTCTCCGTCCGCCTGGAACATGACCAGGGCCTGGGCCGTGTGGATGCGGACGTGCTGGGCCAGCGAGTTGGCGTCGAGGAACTTGTCGCCGCACGAGTCGCACGCGTACAGGATCTGCGTGTTGGGGTCTGGGGCAGAGAAAACGTGCACATGATGTGAAAAAAGGACGTCCTCTTGTTTTGTGATGTGAACGACAAGTGATGAAGAAATAGCTGCGGGTTAATGCAGTGTCTCACCCGCTTCCTGCACTTTCTCCACAGCCTTGGTGATCTCGGCTTTGAGGGCTTCGGTGTCGTCTGTTGACACAGAAGTAGTCACCGGAACCACTGTGTGATTAGACATGATGAAAGCACATCGGTTGGTTAGCAGAAGAAGAGCTCTGCGTAGCACCAGTCGGCCCGGCAGTTCTACCTTTTGCCCTTTTCTCTACTGCGCCTAGAATAATAATAATTCAAATTGTATAGAACTTATCTAAACACTCAAATGAAACAAAGCGAATATCAAGCGAATATCAACAGAAAGTCCGGTTAAAACTCAAAAGCATCCAGACCACAAGTGAATAACACAACTATAACAACAGCTTGTGTCCTAAGCACGTCCCCGGTCCCTCCAATCAGAGCCCCTCCTGCGGCGGGCTCCCTCACCTGTGAGTTGAGCCACGGTGCTGGCCGCCAGCGCCACGATGTCCTCCGTGGTCACCGTGACGATGCTGACCTCCCCAGAGGTGACCATGTCGTCCAGGCCGTCGATGGCCTCGTCCGAGCTGCCGGCCAGCACCAGCCTCTTCATGCCCGCCTTGCCCTGGTGCACGGTGCGCACGTGGGAGCGCAGGTTGTCCACGCGGTTGAACCCGCGGCCGCATTTGTCGCACAGGTACGGCTTCTCTCCTTGGGATGACGGGTCGCAGGGTGGTAAGTGCGGGTCGTTTGTGTGTGGAAGAAAGAAAGATAGAGGAGGGGGAAGGGGAAGTTGAGCTACGGTTGAAGAAGGGTGTGAAGCACCTTTGAAGTTTAAGTTTGGCAGTTTGGAACAGTTTCCAGTCGTTGGAAATTGTGAGGCAAATATGTTTTTGATTGGATCAATTACTTAAAAGGACAATGCAAGTCTGGGGGATCAAATCATTGGAACCGTCTCCCCTGGCTTCACGAAGACCTAAAGACCTTGTCTAAATCTATTTGCTTTGCTGAGCATTTCGCTTGAGGGCGCCTGAATCTATTTAAAGAATATAGTAGTGTTATATTAATAAAGTAGTAATGAAATGACTAATTCTTTATCTAGTGCAACCTAACCACATTATTCCTTCACCTATTTGAGCTGTAGTCACAGGATGTGGCCGGTCCAGTGAGACGGAAATGATTACAAACTCAGCGATCAGATTATCATAATTTAGAGTTAACGTTTATGTATTCAGGAAGTCTCACTGAGGTGAGCCACCTATTTTGCAAAAGAGAACTGATAGCATACAGGCAGGTAGGCGTATATCAGTATGTTTTTTCTAGACAGGGGACGACTGGTGGATTGGTGCGACACACAGATTCACACTGGCCTATTTTCTTTGAATCAACAGGTGGATTCTGTAATCAGGCGGTAACCTGTGCGGATAATGACGCTATCAGACCGTTACCTGTGTGGATGATGATGTGCTTGGACAGGTCTCCCACGTTGACAAATGCCTTATTGCACATATTACACTTGTGTGGACGGACGTTGTCATGGTGACGAATGTGATTGGCCAGTTGGCTGGACTGGACGAACCTGTCCCAGGAGGCATGATCAAATACAAAAGAAAGAAAGAGAGAAAGAAATAGTTATTTATTTATCTCCTTCGTCTTCGTTAACCAAACACATCACCGTATATTCACAAAGGTCAGGGTCCTCCATAATGTTATAACATATTAAGTCCACGCTGTTACAGGTTGATATATGACTTATTACAAGGGCTGTGACCAGGACACTGTCATGTTAATTGTTAGCAATGTTGGTACTGAGATGCCAAGCCATTAAAATAACTAACCATGGCAACCCCAACAACAACAAAATAAAAATGGCTGACACTCTCTGACCTCTTCCCGCAGCGGTCGCAGACGTAGGGCTTCTCTCCCGTGTGCTGGCGGACGTGGGCGATGAGGGAGCTGGCCTGGGTGAAGGACTTCCCACACACCAGGCAGAGGCAGGGCTTCTCCCCTGCAGCACGGAGACATCACCATGCGGTCCACTTACTATTGTTCAGCCCTCAATCACAGCCACAGTCTCAAAGGGCCTTGAGGCTGCTCAGCAGTGCCGTTGGTATCATAATGGACAGCCACAGTGGTAGCATTACAGCAAAACAGTTGAGGTAACATTCTCTCTTAGTTTTAAGTTTCACTACAACCGTAGTCCTAGTTCTCCTACGAGGGACCCCCACATCTTCATATGCCTTCTCAAAGGACATTCATTGTCGTTTGGTGGGGAAAGGTTCCTTGTTGTTTTGACATCTGATGATGGTTAGGGTGAGGGATTGTGGGACAAAGTGCAGTGATGTCGTGTGGGGGTGATGTGCTAAGTGTGTGCTGCCCACCTGTGTGTATTCGTTCGTGCCGTTGTAGTGCTCCGGGGTCGGCGAAGGCCCGCTTGCAGTGCATGCAGATGTAGGGCTTCTCGCCGCTGTGCACGCGCAGGTGACGCTTCAGGTTTCCTGAGGAGGAGCAAAGGCACACACACACACACACAACACTCGAGCGAGAGCCGGTCGCAGCACAAGGGCGATGAGGTGATAGGGGATGAGATGCGATAGCTGCACTCTTTTAGCTGCTGCTTGCTTCATGTCCTGCTTGCTTGCAATGATGTGTTGTGATTATTCCTCTGCATGTGCGTCATTTGTCTATATGAATATGCGTTTGCAATTTTGGTCCATGTATATATCTGTCATTACTTCATTACCCGTTTTTAACAACTGTCCAATCTTTGAACCTCAAGGCATGTTCTGCTTTTGCTTTGATGTACTTTGATGTACTTTTATTCACAACTATAAACAATAAAAAGGATAATGAAGACTTCAATATCACATCCTTAACTTATATTCAAATCATATCGAAAATATTGCACGCAGTAAAAATTGATGTTTGAGCTCACCTGAAGTTGTAAACTGTTTCCCACACTCTCTGCATTTGAGAGGGCCGTCAGCTATGTGGATCTTTAAATGAGCCTTCAGATTCCCCATCTGAGGAAAGCATTTCAACATGAATATAATATGAATCCACTAAACCTATGGGTCTAACATCCATGAAATAAAGATAACCCAACTACATCTGGTTGTGATATAATACAAATTTTGTGATACAAAACGTTTTTCATCTTGATATATTAAAGATATTATATGTGGTTACCAAGTGAGTCTCTCTCACTCTTAGAAGAGACTGAAGACTGCCCTGCACTTTCATACTCTCCAGACCTGATTGAAGACTGTCATGCACCACGCTCCTCCGCTGACCTGATTGAAGCGCTTGTCACAGTGCGGGCATTTGTTCCCCTTGTCCGTGTCGTGGGTCTCCAGGTGCCTCATCTTGGCGGTGGGGTCGGAGAAGGCCTTGTCGCAGAAGTCGCAGTTGTACGGCTTCTCGCCGCTGTGCACCAGGTGGTGGCGCTTCATGTTGCCCGACGTGGTGAAGAGCTTCCCGCACACGCCGCAGCTGTAGCGCGCCTCTCCCGTGTGCCGCTTGCGGTGCAGGTTGAGCAGGCTGATCTGCCGGTAGCTCTTCCCACACGTGGAGCAGCAGTATGGCTTCAGAGGGCTGCAGGGGGCAGACGCACGTCAAACCTCACTTGTGTTAGATGTGTTGTGTATGTGCGTGTTCATATTCTGTGTAGTTCGGTGTAATTGTTGCGTTCTTATGTTCTCTTGTTTAAAACGGAAGCTCCCCTTCAAGGATTTATAACGAGTATGATTATCTTATCCTAATGGCAATAGGTGTTTTAAACGTAAAAATGACTGGTGATGATGATTGAATGTGTAACCTAAGATATAACTGCATGGAAAAGATGGCAGAAGATGCATTTTCTTTTTCTTTATTTCTATTAATTGTTTTCGGAATAAATCACAGTTACGAGGAGGAACTGATCGAAGAAATAATGCAGGTTGGACGTTGCTTATGCATTTTTAAATCATTATCACTCTATTGGGATTAATGGCGAACAATTCTGCATTTCGCATAGTTATTTTATAGACAATATGCAGAATCTTTTCACTTATACGCATCTATATAGACTGCTTGATCTATCCAGTTTGTAAAGGTGAGTAAAATGACGCGATAAAAGCCCCTTTCACGTGAACGCGCATTGAACCTAAAGCGGAAAACCTGGCTAGACTAATCGAATCCAAAGTCAGCTTCGTAGTACCAATTAACTCTGATCGCGAGTTGCGTCTCTGTCTTTCCCAAGAAAGCCTGGGTATGTTCAGCGAGGTTTGTAGTACTGGGCACTGGTCTACCCAGGATAAGATTGTACTAACAAGGACTGAAACCATTGGTCCAACAAGCTGCCCACTGTGAAGAATAACCTGTTTCTTTCAACTGTGCAAAATACTGACCTGTGTGTTTTCTCATGAGCCTTGCATGCCGCGGGGTCCGAGAAAGCTTTATGGCAGTCCCGACAGCTGAATGGCTTTTCTCCTGTGTGGATGCGAATGTGCCTTTTGAAATTGCCTGTGTGCGTAAATTTCTTTCCGCAATCCTGGAACAAAAGACATTTGACAGTGAATGACCTTCTCTGAACCAGAAATCCTTTCAAAATGAATGACTAAACGATGACATCGTTACCAACATAACGTGTTGCAAATTAACACACACACGACTAAGCACACGCCGAACACGCACAGCTCTCACCTCACACTTGTGGGTCACGGAGCTGTAAGGCTTCGACTCGGATCGTCCGTTGGCCGACCCCGTCGGCGTGCTCCTTCCCTCCTGGTTCCCGCCTGACTCCTCCTCATCATCATCCTCCTCCTCCTCTTCCTCCTCGTCCTCCTCATCTCCCAGGTCTTTGGTTAACTCACAGTCCTCCTCCCCGTCCGCCATGTGGCCATCTTCGTTGTCCTCCTGGTTCTCCTCCCCATGTTCTCCTCCTCCTCCTCCTCCTTCTTCTTCGGGGCCCGGGAGGCCCGGGGGCTCCTCCTGCTTCACCCGCTTCGGAGCGCTCTCCTCATCCGTGTCATTATCTTGAGAGGAGGAGGAGGAGGAGGAGGAGGAGGAGGAGAAGAAGAAGAAGAAGAAGAAGAAGAAGAAGAAGAAGAAGAAGAAGAAGAAGAAGAAGAAGAAGAAGAAGAAGAAAAAGGAGAAGAAGGAGGAGGAGGAGGAGGAGGAGGAGAAGAAGAAGAAGGAGGAGAGGGAGGAGAAGAAGAGGAGGAGGAGGAGACGGAGAAGAAGAAGAAGAAGAAGAAGAAGAAGAAGAAGAAGGAGGAGAACAACAACAAAAACAACAACAACAACAACAAGAAGGAGAAGAAGAAGGAGGAGGAGAAAAAAAAGAAGAAGAAGAAGAAGAAGAAGAAGAAGAAGGCAGACGTTTTAATAACATGACATAAAGACATACGTGTCATATATGTGACAATGGCAGACACAATCTTAACGCGTCGCTTGTTAAGGGATCGACTCGGTGGGGTCCTCACCAGGTGGGAAGTTTCGGCGAGGAGCTCTCCTGATTCTCCGGCCCCTGGAGCTCATGTACACCGACCCCCTAGAACGGCTCCACTGGGATTCTGGAAAATTAGAACAAATGAAGTCCAGCTGAGCAACACAAGGAACCTAATGGAATGGCTGGTCCTCATCATATCAGTAAGCCCTGCACTCTTAATTAAAGTTGGTAACTAAAAGTAACTTTGAGGAATTGAAGGATGAATATCGACACTAAATGTGAAACAAGTCCGAAGGGGTTTACTAACTCGGCGTGTAGTCAGCATCCCTTGGGTCGTCTTGAAACTCTTGAACGTCCTTCACAACGCTCTCCTCCTCGGAGCCCGCAGGGGCCTTTGTCTGGGCAGCCAGCACTTTGAGTGGGGAGCTTTTAGGCGGTCGCCCCCTCCCTGGGTGGGTTCTGCCGGGGCTGGGAGACGCCACTGGCGGGGCTGTGTGTTCAGTGGGTTCGCCTGCTGCCGTCTCCTGCACTTTTTCTGCCAAATCAGCACTCTGGGTCTGTGTCTCCTCTGCTTTGGGAAGCACCTCTCCAGGGTCCTGTTCCGGCTTCTCTCTGGCCTCTTCTTCTTTTTCTTCGGTTTTGGTTAGAACGCCAAAGGAAAGGAGAATGAATTAGGTACGGAACAATTGTCTTGACCACAGAGAAACACATCAGAGGAAACGCCAACATATCAGCAAACCAGTCAATAATGTCGACTTTAGATGAAATTATTGTTGAAGATGCCCTTCAGAAATCCCAAATATTTGCATATGGGGAATTCATATATTTTTATACAATTATACAATCTGTATAAAAAGGCTGTTTCCAAATCGAATAGCGGTGGTTGGTTGAAAAGGACCTTGCCAATCCTTAAAAATAACTTACTTTGGATGCAAGCAGCTAGCCTATGCAATGTCTATAGAACCCACCTGCAGAGAAATCTGCTATGAGCGAAGGTGCGGAAGCCGTGACCGACTGGTAGGCAGAACAAGCGTTGACTACTTCCTGCATCTGGAGAAAGTTGGCCACAGCCAACACGTCCTCCATGTTCTGACAGCTGAGGCTGAGCTTAGCTGTGTACATGAACTCCAGAACCTGGCCCAAACCTAGAGTCAAACCCAGAGGAATACAAACTCTTCAGCAGGGTAGCAAGTTGATAGAAGAGGCTATAGCTGATGGTAGTTCATCTTGGTTGGATGCTTGTTATAACTTTGTCGTACAGTCTTTTATAATCAAATATTAGTGGGGGGTGGGGGGGAACAGTCTGAAATAATATTGTAAAATGTTTGATTATTGGTTGAATATGTACATTAAACCCAACCCATAACCCATAACCCATGAGGGACAAACCTGCAAAATGCTTAAATATTGAAACAAAGTGAAATAAAGCAAATACTCTGAAGACTCTAGCCTTGCCTTGTTTATTTGAACTTCAAGACAAGCAGTCTGACTATAAGTAACCTAATTTAAAAAGTCACATTCATCAATACATTAAATTAAGAAGAGACCTGCAGCATTGCTGATGTCCAGATGCACCACGTCGTTCTGGTCGATGAACAGGGTGCGGAAGTAGGAACTACAGGCCGCCAGAACCGCTTTGTGGGCCTTGAAATCCACTCCATCCACCACGAAGGTGCAGTCACACAGCAGGCCCATCTGGCGCTGCTGGTTTAGCTGCTCCAGGACTTTCCCACTATGCCATGGGAAGTCCATCTTCGATGATGACGAACTTCTGTTCAACAAGCTGTTGAAAAGCAAGGGAAAAAAAGAAAAAAGTTTATTAATAACCATGGGCATAGACAAAAACATTGTCTATTTGGCTACTGGGGGCACACTGGTGTTCCATGACATTTTGAGGGATTCAATACATAATCATGATTCAATTGGTATGTTTATGATTGTTAGATGTAATGCAAGTTTTATTATGTTTCAATACACCGTGGACAAATTTTTGCAAAACAATGTATAACATGTCCTGTATCCTGGTGGTTTGTTCTGGTCTACTTTATGGGAAACATTGCGAAAATAGCTTAGAACCCATACAGTTGTATGACTCTTAAAATCAAATGGTTAATAGGGTGGGGGTGATTATGACAAGTAAGTTATTATGTGATTGGTTTGGGGTTGTGTTTTAACAATCCACCCAAAAGTGTATAAAAAAACCTTTCATTATCACCAGACGATTCGTGTAGTTAACATGTGATTAAAGAACGTCACACTGGGCAATTCAGGCAAGATAGCAATAAGGAAGTTGTCTTATGAACGTGACTTTAATGTGAACGAACTTTTCAGCACTTGGTTTGACGGTGCAACCGATTGATTACAATTCCTCCATCATTGTACCTTTTCTATCCGGGATTAATTTAGCGTGCCTAGACATGCATGTAGGAGAACAAGATGGCGTACACTGGCGCCAGGCCTGTCGTTTCTCTGTCGTTCTACGGCCTCGTTCGGTTGTTTATAAGCACGCCATTTTAATACAAAATGAACACCAACATTACCTTTGCAAAGCCGCTGGTATCCAGTCTCCAAATTCCCAAATAGTCTTTGTTTTGGAGTGTTTTTCGGCGATATAAGATTAAACTCAATCGAGTTTTTCGGTGATCGATCTTGCTCCGCAGACTAGAGATCCACCGCCATCTTCCACTCTCTGATCGATTGATAGTGGCCGGGCGGAAATTGTACAGGAGCACGCGCAGTTGTTAACCCTGCTGGAGATGCTGCTTCTGACCTCTGGAGGGCGCAATCTACTCACATTACAATTTACCCAATTACATACGAAACCAGAGCTTTTACGCACACAGTTCTGTGCGACCGTTTAAATGCAATCTAAACAGTCCAACGTGTTGCGAAGAATATTTGCGTGGATTTTCTTTAATGCTGTTTTATGATGCAACGTACAAAAGAATAACTCAACTAAAATAGTTGGCCATTTGGTTGATAATGATTCTGTGTTGCACACCGATTTGGATCAACGAAGGATGAGACAGACCTGTCACCAAACTATGGGGGAGATTTATCGAGTTTAATGTAAATCTATAGCTTTACATAGAATAAGAACAATCACAGGTGGCAAACGTATTATCACATTAGACATAAAATGCTATACATTATATATAAGTACCAATATGTAAGATGTTCCATCGTCGAGGTGGTTTCTGAGGTTGTTCTTATAATGTGGGTGTATTCTTAAGAAGTATATTATTCAGCATTGAATAAAAAGTAGGAATTCCCTCAACACTTTTTTATTGTTTTGGTTATATTATTAAAAATTTGCCCACAGTGAACACAGTCTCACACAAAACATGATCTATTCCCAAAACAGACTTTTTTGTATGTCACAGAAATATAATGTGCAATTACTCCTTAACATTATTGTGATTAGTAAGCAGGGAAAGTTTTAAAACTTCAATTAAACTCTTAAATTACTGATACAAAAATTGTATCAGAGGAAAAAAATACTTAAAAATACAACTAACGGTAACAAGAAAAGCGCTAGTATCGACATCAGAAATCAGGGGGGGGGGGGTGAAGGAGAATAAAAAACCAGACATGAAGGAAGTGCATGGCCATGGCTCCTCTCTAGATCTTGATCTCCGTGCGGAACGTCTGCAGGTGCTCGTGCTTGGCGGGGAACCTCCGGGCCCTGACGGTCAACGCCCCGTCGGTGCCCAGCGATGAGGCCACCGAGGTGGGGTCCACGTCCTCAGGGAGCTGGCACTTGTGTGTGAAGGTGTTCATCACCGTGCCGTCCGGGGCCAGCTAGAAACACAAGATATTGTTTTGCGATCGCTAAGCTTTGACAGTCGTCGTATGTCGCAACATTTGACCACACTCTTATGTACATCAGAATGCATCGTGGGATTTTCTGTTGTCGACACCTGGCCATTCTGTGATGACTCGATAGAATTGTAATATTGTACTACTGCTAACCACTTTCACAGCTTCCAACACGACAATCTCTTCCCTTAATGACAAATCCTTTCACGATGAACTATTAGACCATGACCAAAAAACCATAACTACCAATAACATCTCTATGTTCCCTGCTTCTGAAAATGGAGGTGGCCATTACGATGGGACGCCTTGATGTACAAGCCCTAAACCCTATCTCTCTCTCCAGATGGGCTTCTCATCTCCAAGCTGTTCAAGCTGACCTTTTCGGCGCGGACTTCAATCTGGTTGTTGGATGTGGTGACGATCACATCTTCCGGGGAGAAGTCCTGAACGTCGACTGTAAACTGGTACGAGTCTCCCAGGGTCTTGATCTTCCCGGCCCCACCTTGAAGCAAACACACAACAAATATTTTATACTGTCTTTGTGTGTGTGTGTGTGTGTGTGTGTGTGTGTTTGTGTGCGTGTCGTTGTGACACCTTAGCACCTAATCTAATGACGACCCACTTTTATTACCTTACCCCCCACACTGGAGGGTAATATGTGCTGCTGACATGGGAAAACTATGAAGAAATGTTTCCATAATCATTATCGATTATTACTACCGCCCAGCATTGATTTTTCAGGGACATACAACATATTGTATGCAACATGCAACCTAGTGAGAGTTTACCAGGCAAGTGCCAATGCCCATGATGTCATCAACACAAACACACACACACACACGCACGTCACACAAACAGATATACACACGCAAACATTGGAGAGATGTGCCAATTGCGTGTGTGTGTGTGTGTGTTTGTGTGTGTGTGTGTGTGTGTGTGTGTGTGTGTGTGTGTGTGTGTGTGTGTGTGTGTGTCTTTGAGAGCATGCATGTGATTGCTCTGACACCCGGCAGCCTTCTCGTGTTTCCTTTTGTGGGCGTCATACCCAATGTGTGAACTCACAGTGTTGGCACTGCCTCCCACATTCCCATATGTGTGCGTATGGGCCCCTGTGTGTGTGTGTGTGTGTGTGTGTGTGTGTGTGTGTGTGTGTGTGTGTGTGTGTGTGTGTGTGTGTGTGTGTGTGTGTGTGTGTGTGTGTGTGTGTGTGTGTGTGTGTGTGTGTGTGTGTGTGTGTAGCTTTCCAAGCTATGAAAAGCAACAGCGACCCTTCTCCTGTGGTTCTACCTTCTGATGTGAGGCATACCAAAACATCCATCTTTAGCTCGCTAGTTTTCCCCCGGATACTCCTAACCGGTCTCTGCATTGTTCTGTCACATATTATGAATATCTGGAATACACTCAGAGTAGACATTTGTTTCTGGATTTTGGACAGAAGAGATCTCATTCAGTAGAGGAGTAAAACCTCAGGAAAACATCTTTCTGAGTTTGTCCTTTCCATATATCTTCCCAATGTTCCTACATGCTTTAACACAAAGCAGCTCTGCAAATGGTCAAACCAAGCCTGGATTCACAATATTTATTGAAACCAAACTAATTTCTGCCTGTGGATAAACATAACTCATCATAATTGCTATCAACGGACATACATTCTTTCTTTACTACAACACCAGCTATCTTCACAGCAGGTTCAAGTTTAGCATGGCACGTTCCGAGTCTTTTATATGGCACATCTTCCTCAAAGTAATCCGAGTCCACATTGTTTCCTAAGCCTCTACTGTGCCTATAAGCTTAACAATAAACCCTAACAGGGATTCAAGTTGGCTACTCACTAGGAAAACCCAAGGGCTCGCTCCCGGGACCAATGAACGAGCCAAAGTCCTCGGTGAACAGGCCCCTGTTCTTCTCCATGAAGGGGCTTCCGGAAGAGCCTGAGGAGGTCTGGTGGAAACTACGCTCCGATCGGAAGGCGTTGGAAGAGTTGGACACGCTCATGGGGGGCAAGGAGGTCCACTACAGGGAGGAGGTAGGAGGCAGTGGGAGGGATGGAAGAAGAGGATGCTCTGGTCTTGATGAGGAGGGAGAGAGAGAGAGAGAGAGGAGGGAAGGAGGAGTAGCGTCTTGAAGGCAGTCCACCAGTTCACTGTAGTGCCGTGAGAGCTGGATCGGGATTATTCACAAACGATGGGTCTTTTCCTTGTGTTGGAAGTCCGGTCTCAAGTGTTGTCTTCATACAATTCCCTGGATCCCCTTTTGTATCCTTTTTTTTTTTTTCTTTCCACCAATCAGTGAAACTGTTTGTTCAGACTGTTCCTCTTACTAGTTCCGAGGACTCAGTGTTACCTAATGCTTGGGATGACCACTGCCTCCTCTGTAAACCAACCTGTCTTTTAGAGGAGGGTAAAGCGCTGGACCTTTATACTCCAGAGTGTGTTTGTTTGTCCGGACGGTGTGCTAGAGTTGTTTGAAGGGCACGTGGCCACAGGGAGGGGAATAATGATCTATATTTATAACAGGACAAAGAGTGAGAGAGATGGGAGATGAGAGAGGGAGAGAGTGTGGCTGTGGTTGGAAAAGTTCCGGATGATAAGGGCTTGGGGTTAAGAAGGTATGTGAGAGAGAGAGAGAGAGAGAGAGAGAGAGAGAGAGAGAGAGAGAGAGAGAGAGAGAGAGAGAGAGAGAGAGAGAGAGTGAGAGAGAGAGAGAGAGAGAGAGAGAGAGAGAGAGAGAGAGAGAGAGAGAGAGAGAGAGAGAGAGAGAGTGAGAGAGAGAGAGAGAGAGAGAGAGAGAGAGAGAGAGAGAGAGAGAGAGAGAGAGAGAGAGAGAGAGAGAGAGAGAGAGAGAGAGAGAGAGAGAGAGAGAGAGAACTTACCGTGAAGGAGGGAGTCAACAGTTGGCATTCCATACACTTCCTGAAATAGATATTCTCTTTACCTCTGTCTTCAATCCCACTTAGCTTATTGCTTCTCAAGGTTCCATGGTCCGGGTAACCATGTCCATAATAATAATAAAATGTATATGAATAATTATGAGAATAATGATAATGATACTAATATATTTTTATAATAATTAAAATGAATAAAAACATGAATAAATAATTATGCTAATGACTAACAGTAAATAAACAATAATAATAATACATAATAAATGTATGTGTGTGTGAGTGTGAATTTATTTGTTTGTTTTTGTGTATGTGTGTGTGTGCGTGTGTGTGTGTGTACGTGTGTTTGTGTGTGTGTGTGTATGTGTGTGTGTGTGTGTGTGCATGTGTGTGTGTGTGTGTGTGTGTGTGTGTGTGTGCGTGTGTGTGTGTACGTGTGTTTGTTTGTGTGTGTGTGTGTGTGTGTGTGTGTGTGTGTGTGTGTGTGTGTGTGTGTGTGTGTGTGTGTGTGTGTGTGTGTGTGTGTGTGTGTGTGTGTATGTATGTCTGGTGGAAAGAATGTGATGGAAAACGCAGTGGTCATAGCGTGTAGTGTGTCTGGACCAGGGGTGAGTGACATCACTGTGACAGGATATTAGTTGATCTATTAATATCGGTTGTTCTGGTAACACTGTGTATCATGATAAGAACCTAACACACGGATCGCCAATCTGTACATTTAAAATAGATGCTGAGGTCCATGTTTATCAGTAAATCATGCATCATGTGTGTGTGTGTGTGTGTGTGTGTGTGTGTGTGTGTGTGTGTGTGTGTGTGAGGAGCGGTACATGGGAGAGATGAAAGTAGGCTGTGGATGGACATGTCTCAGCAGGGGAGGGGGAAACTGTGGTATTTATCTTTTTATTTTCTATTCAACACAGGAAGTCTCATTGATATCCCGTTAACGATGACACATACATAAAACATCACATATAAGACGACTATAATATTTTAAAGTCCCTCAATGAAAAGAGTAAAAGGAGCAGGTATAAAGACAAACAGAGCAGGTGGCTATTAATAACAGCGTGGCGGGAAGCAGGACTGACAGTCTATGGCGAGCGATACCTTAACACATGTCATGATAGTGCACTATTAATACTCATCACAATGTGTCATGTTGATGTGAACACTGACCGACATAGAAACGTGACGTTGACGTCCTGTTGGTATGCATTTTGATTATGCCAGACATGAAGGAGTCTGGCATAATTGAGTCTTACTAAATTGGTTATTGATTAACCAATGATTAACTATGGGATTAATGTGACATGTTAATGTGTTAGTACTTTAATTTGGTTTAAGGTGCAAGTGTACGATTTCGACACATTAGTGCTCCACACAAATAGGGGGCAGCATATTACCAGAGTGGCATCCTATTGTATTCTAACTGGTATAGGTGAACTGCATAGCAACACACAGCAAACTTGCCAAACATTTTAAAACGGTCAATAAAGTAATACAATAAGCTACCTTTATAAGATATCACGACATAGCCAATGTTACCATTAACAGATTTTTACTTTACTTTTAATACTATTATAACAAATTGATTTGTGCTTGGAATAATATGAATGAATGAAGACATGGAAACGGAGAGGAAGACTTAATATAATAAGTTTCACTTGGAATAAAACAACCAAGTGAAACATTCTCAGCGCTCTATTCTGGTTGACTGAGTCATTCCCATGAGTCACCCCTGCAAGGTTAAACGACTTCACTGCACATCAAGGTGTGTGTGTGTGTGTGTGTGTGTGTGTGTGTGTGTGTGTGTGTGTGTGTGTGTGTGTGTGTGTGTGTGTGTGTGTGTGTGTGTGTGTGTGTGTGTGTGTGTGTGTGTGTGTGTGTGTGTGTGTGTGTGTGTGTGTGTGTGTTTGTGTGTGTGATGCTGTTCAAACAGGACAAAACAACACAGAGTAAATAAGCTGTCAAGCTTTCCAGACCAAAATACAGAATATGGTACGCCTTTGCACACAAAAACACACACACACACACACACACACACACACACACACACACACAAGTGTGGATGTGTGGGTCTCAGCTGTTAGGTTACATCATGTTTCCAGACAGGAGGATAAATCCCTCTGCGAGGGGGTTAGGCACTGGCTGGTTGGATTCTCCAGCATCAGAACTCAACATTTTGTCCCTCTTAGTTATTGCGTAGGGGGTATGGTAATGTTTTTTTCTTATTTAAATTGAGTTTTAAAGAGGCAGGAGAAGGTAAGTGAGGTATAGTGGAAAACATTAGGCATAAAGCCTTACTTATCTCCAGGAACCAGGCAACATCATTGTTATGCAGTGAAGACCTAATTCAGCCCGAAATGACCCGTATCCAGTCAGAGAGCCTCCCTCCAAATTGCAAAGACGTTTTAAGGCATTTTAAACACCTGAGAAAGCAGTCATGTGTGACACCCCTAGAGAGATTAGAATCTCCACTTATAGGAATTGTTAACTAACAAGAGACAATTCCAACCACCAAAAAATAGGAAGCATGTAAAAACTAGCAAAACCGATATTTTTCTTGGGATTGATCTCCATAAAATCCAATGTCCAAACCATATCGTTCTGTACTAAAACTCGCCGAAATAGAGGCAAAAAACAACCATTTTCTGTTAAAACCAAAATTGATGT
This sequence comes from Gadus macrocephalus, assembly GCF_031168955.1. Taxonomy (NCBI): domain Eukaryota; kingdom Metazoa; phylum Chordata; class Actinopteri; order Gadiformes; family Gadidae; genus Gadus; species Gadus macrocephalus. The sequence continues at coordinate 22,537,564 of NC_082388.1, read as the reverse complement.
CCTACTTTTGTTGTCTTTGTCACCAAAGGTGTGTTTGAATGCATATCATCACCATACACGGATAATCGAGGGTCTGGGCACCATTTTGCAACTAAACAATCAATGTATATTAGCTAAGAAAGGGTTTCAGAGGAAATAGGTAAATTCCCTTGCCCAATCAGAAAATACATTAAATAAATGCAATGAATTGATATACTGTATCAACTTTTGGGATGTTATTTTCTGAAAGAAACAAAGCATAGCAATTAAGTTAACGCATGAAAGGACTAATACTGCATAGATGCTATCATTAAATTGACCAAAAAGGGCAACATTTATTATCTTTGAAGGACGCGCACGTTGAGAGGAACTACTTTGTTCTACCTACATTCATTGTGTGGTTTCTATGGAAACAGGTTCCAATTGTTTAACCCGGTGGGTGTATGTTCGTGTGTGTGCATGCGTGTGTGCATATGTGTGCGTGCATGTGAGTGTGTGTGTGCGTGCACGCGTTTCACTTGTCCCACTCCAGATTTACATAACCAAAAATAACATGAGAGTGCTAACAGAGAGCAATAACTGGAAGTGAGTGTATGTTATGAAGATAAATTATATTAACCTCAACACAAAGCTACACTCACTGTGTGTGCCCATGTGTACGTTTGCGTGCGAGTGTGTGTGTGTGTGTGTGTGCGTGCGTGTGTGTTTGGGTGCGTGTGTGCGTGTATGTGTGTTTGTGTACATGTGTGCACTTGTGTGTGTGGGTGTGTGTGTGTGTGCGTATGTGTGCGTGTGTATGTATTTGTGTGTGCATGTGTGTGTGCGTGTGTGAGTATGTGTGTGTGTGTCTGTGAGTTTGTGCTACTCTACTACTGATTACCGGGAAACTATGCAACCATAATCATGGGTCAGATTGTTCCAACACTGGGTGTATATGTTTCTATAGAAGCGATTATCTATGGCTAGACTTGAATACGTTCTGTGTGTGCATGGGTCATTGGACCAGAATATCTTCTGCTCGACTCCAGCTTTAAACACATGTCTTCTTCACGGCTCAACGTTGTCAAATGAAACAACTGTGATAAGACAAACCAACAGGGTTAGACAAATACATAGGCCTAACGCCATTGCATTCTTCATCGACTACTTCCCTGGTTATTCAATGCGATACAACAGATACTAGTTAACCCTTGTTTTTAAAGAAACAAGGTAATTGAGATTCCAGCCCGACTGACATAATCCTCTTGGTTCATGTGTGATGAATGACAGGTGGGCGTCAACAACCTTTGGTTAACAGTCTCATTAGGTCTGTGGATCCCGATCCTCACAGCACTATGGCAAAGGCAGATGAAGGACAATCACTTCAAAGAGTGGATTAGAAACAGAAAGCCACCCATAGCTGTGACAAACATGCTAATATGTTCTTAAGACTTCTGATGTCTGCCAACCATTCCAACACAACGCACTCATACTTCAACAGCCCTTTACACAGCAAAGGAATCATTTTTGGTCAGCTGTCTGTCTGTCTGTCTGTCTATCTATCTATCTATCTATCTATCTGCCTGATGACTGTATAACAATTATGCTTTGTGATTGGAAAATAAGTCAAATAATTTTGACTTAGAAATGAAAATGAAGTAATGTTGGGCCTCCACACATGTTGGTTTGACATGCAGTCCTGCAGAGAATCAGACAGGGATGCTGGTGTTCATGCTAGGGTAATCATTCAGGGCAGGAATGGAGTGCCTTGACGAGTCTAGCCGTGAAAGCTTTTTACAGAGGCGGGAAGCAGGGAATCAAAGGCAGACATCCCCTAATGAGGGCCTTCTCCTTGACGATCGATGGAAACCATGCCTTCAATGTTTGTGAAAGGTCAGTCCGAGTGAGAAATCAATCGGAGAAAACAATGGAGCGCAGATCAGAGGGAAACTCCTGAGGGAGTTGTCAATCTGTCTGTCTGTCTGTCTGTCTGTCTGTCTGTCTGTCTGTCTGTCTGTCTGTCTGTCTATCCATCTTGTGTCTGTGCGTGTCGTGTGTGTGTGTGTGTGTGTGTGTGTGTGTGTGTGTGTGTGTGTGTGTGTGTGTGTGTGTGTGTGTGTGTGTGTGTGTGTGTGTGTGCGTGCCTGTGTGTGTGTGTTTGTGTGTGTTTGTGTGTCATGTGATCATTCCCTTGCGCACCGTTCTGAAGACAGCTCGTTCGGACCAACTGCTGCCATAACAAATGAGACTAAATGAATGTTATAGGCTTTAGTTCTTTTGGGTTTTCAAGGATAAATCCTTCATTAACGTGATCAGATTGTCTGCTTCTACTGCTGCTACTGAGGCTGTTGCTGGGCAGGATGCATGCAGAAGATGAGCAGGCTGTTGGTAGCGGTAGTGGGGGCAGAGAGGTCCGGGTCCATGGCCCTATGCTCATCGTCAGCTTTCTCACGGACCTCAGTGTTAGATAGGCCTGCTTATGAACAAACACATTGATGGACGCAAACACACACACTCTCGTTTGAGGACATAATAATAATTCTTTATTTCAGACCCAGGAGGATCCGTATCAACACAAACAAAATAAACAAATAACCAAACACAGAGTAAAAAAAATACACAAATTCACAAATTCACAATATTAAGTGCCGAGCATACAGACATGATCGCCAATGGTTCCACAGTCTGGAAGAAAACCTAACCGAACTGCATAGAGGGTTGGCCAAAACGGCAATTAAGTTATTTTCGGACTCAGATGCCCTACACATAAATCCATACATCAGGCCACGTAACACAGCAGAGCAGGTAGGGACCCCAACACTTACAAACATTTGGCTTGCGCTGGAGCTTCTTGGAGCTCTCAGCAGTAGCCTCATGCTATCATTATAGGCCACTGTAAGCTTTCTACTGCTGCCTTGTTTATACCGACACCACAGGTGGGCAGTATACAGCGGCGTGCAATACGCTCGAAAGAGTGAGATTTGAACAGGTACAGAGCACATACTAAACCTACGGCAGAGCATGTTTGCTTGTGCATACAGCTTCCGACGCTGCCTATAGATATCCTTGTCATCAGACAGGTCATTTGACATAATATGGCCCAAGTGTGTAATTTCACTGCACACACTGAGTGCGGAGCCAGACAGATAGAAGTCAGGGAAGGTTGACTGTCTGTCTCCTCTGCTTCTGACAATCATGATCTTACTCTTTTTTGCGTTGTATTTTATGTCAAAATCATCACCATACTGTGTGCATACTCTCAGAAGCTGTTGTAGACCAGCACTATGTGGACTAAAGATGACCAGATCATCTGCGTACATAAGGTGGTTAATGAGTGAGTCCCCAATCCTACAGCCTGTACCAGATGCATTTAAAATCAAAGACAAGTCATTCATATACATATTAAAAGAAAAGGAGACAAAATTCCGCCCTGGCGAACACCATTGGTAACATGAAGGGATCAGATGTTACACTCCCCCATCTCACCCTCATTGCCTGATGTGAGTCCCAATAGACCAAGATTCTAATTAAAAAACTAGAGACCCCACTTTTAGACAATTTTAAAAACAATTTCCCATGATTAACACAATCAAATGCTTTAGAAGCATCAATAAAACACATGAACATTGTGGTATTTTGCCTATTATATTATCTAAAATTTCCTTTAGTGCAAAAATACATAAATCAGTACCATGCTTTCTTTTAAAACCAAATTGGTGGTCAGTAGACAGGACATACCGCTCAAGTCTACTCAGTAGAACTGTCTCCATTACTTTGGACATGACACTGGCCAGAGCTATTGGCCTGTAATTATCAGAGCTGTTTAGCTTCCCCACTTTATCTTTTACCACTGGTACTAGCACAACAGAGAGCATGGAATCTGGTAACACTCCATGAACAAAAAGGCCTGTGTAACATAGAGCCACCAGGGGTATAGTTTCTTACTGGCAAATTTAACATGTTCAGCTGTAATAGCATCCTGACCACAGGCCTTGTTATCTCTTAACTTCAATATAGCTTCATGGACTTCAGCAGCAGTGACAATAACATCATCATTAAAATCTACACTATCCACTACAAACATAACATAACATAGACACACACACACACACATTTATGGACGAACACATACACACACATTTACGGACGCACACATTAACAGAGAAATATACAGACACACTTACACACATGCACACAAACATATAAATATATATAAAGCGTATTAAATCAATGTTTTCAAGGTCCGTTTGTACATCTCTCTACCATGGTGGGGAGCCTACCTGAAGGATCTCTGCGCTCTCATGGGCGACTACCAGGTGGCATGGAGCTCAAGTGACCGCGAGCATCGGAGAGGATACGGCTTCTGTTTCCTTATGTACAGACGGATCTACACCCGGATCTGGTCTATTGTTTCAGTATTAAGCATTATTCGCTTGGCAGGCTCTTTACTGTCTGCCATGTGACACTACATCAACAGGGGGCGTTCATGTGGGGAGACGTGCTGGTTCTAGCTGCAGCTGCTTCAGAGCTCCCATCAGCGGTGGGTAAAGGAGCCAGGATGCACGCCCGGCACGCACACAGGAAGTTGAGTTGTGTGAATGTGTCCACGCATGGGCCTGTGTAGTTTAGGTAAACCCCCCCCCCCCTATCAACCCACCATCGATCCTGGCCCTATGCCCACCCTCTCTGACCCCCCCCCCCCCCCCCCCCCCCAACGGCTCTCTCTGTCCTCTCGCTCCCTGAAGGTGCGCTGTTCAGCGTGGAGGTGACGGGCTCCCACCTCCCCCCTGAAGGCCCACGTCCCGAGGTTCTTCTCGGCCGCCTGTGCGCCAGGACCCTCCGCTTGCTGAGTAGAAACGCAAGCCACCACTCCTCCCGCGCCGTTCGCCAGTCATAGCGTAGTACAGGATCCAGGTGCACTCTGTCTGCATCGATGTTTGTATCATTATTATTATGGGCGTTATGTGCCTTCAT
>NC_082388.1:22495533-22528033 GCF_031168955.1 Gadus macrocephalus | reverse complement strand
CTACAGAACATAACAAAGACAATCTGGGGCTTTCACAATGTTCTGTTTTATTACATGCATTAAACTTACTTTATCCATTGAATGTTTTGATGAGGTAAAACACTTTAAGCAAGTGTTTTATATATTTTTTGGATTGTCGAACTTGATGGACGCAGGCAAACCTGGCAAACGGACAAACAACCAACGGATCATGCAAGAGAAACACGATACGAATATACTTCGAGATGTCTGACTCATACAATCCACATACATTTGTGCATCGTTAACAACGACATATATATTCGATAATGTACAACGTTTGAGGTAAAATAGCAGTTGATATCGTTCCGTCAAAATCTGTTCAAAAGAGAGAGGTGGAAAGGTTATAGGTGTTGTTGGAACTGCAACGCATGCCATAGGAGGAGCAAGTCTGCCCCGTGTGGTTGGAGAGTGAACATGAATTACAAATAAATAAATCCTTTCCCATAGAATTTGTAGCTGGTCTATACATAAACGTACAGCCACTAATTGTTCTGTGAGTCACTGCAAGAGCAAATATAGCTTTTTTTTTCTAACCCTTTCTGCTAATCATTGAATCACAAGAATTATTTTTATTTTTCCAATTTGTCTGTTCCTACATTGCTTTTAATTCATAACAGACCGCTGTTGGACTTTTTTTTTAATCATCTGTGAATCCCTTCCCATGTAAAGAGAATATAGAGATAAAAACAAAACCGTAGTCATCTCGAAAGCAAAACTCAAAACAATGCTGTTTAACTTTTGCTAAAAAGTTAAACCGTTCCACCATCTCCTCCTCCTCCGCCCTCCGAAGGATCCCATAACCTGGCTCAACCCTCTTCTTGTGTAAACCTCCCTGCAGGGAGCTAAGCAAAACTGCAACTCTCACATCGACTCCCCGAATAAACAAGCATCGAGGCCCACGGCCAGCGTGTGTTATGATCCCGGGGAGCTAAACAGCATGTTCTCTGTGGAACTCATTTACAACAGAACGGATGGACACAAACAAATCAAGTTATGACCAACGCATTCGAAGGGTTTGGATAGGAATGTGGATTTTCGTCCAGTAGCAGAAAATGCGAAAGGAATTTGAAAATAGATTTTTTTTTTTTGTTGGAGTCCATATATATATAAAGACATTCTTGATCTTGTGGCTGCAGAAATCTGTGCAGGAATATGTTGTGTTGATTGTATCCCAAAGTACACAGCTACAACAGGACATACATGAAAATAACAAGATAACAAATAAACCAAATAAAAAGGCGAAGAATACATTTCTAAATAACTTCACTAAATACTTTACTAACTAACTCAACGATATGACTTTCCTAAATACTTGACTAAATACTTGACTATATGACTTTACTACATACTTTACTAAACAAATTTCACAAAACGAATACCCTTTTTACTTTACTTAAAGATTGCAGATCGATGTGTTCCCAAATTGTTCCCAGTTCCCATGACATCGGATGCTTGATCTGTGTTTTATCTGCCCGGGCCTGTTCTCCTCCCTCAGATCCACAGGTGAACAGGACATTAGGATCAGAAACACATAAAGGTTGCCTTGTTCTCCCAAACCCCCCCAAAATAAGCTCTGGAATCAAACAAACAGATTTTGGCCTGGGCTATAGCAATGCCATCGCCTACAGCAGTGGCACAGCTCTTCTAAGACTTCTACGCTGATAGGAAATTGCGCGAATGGGTCTGTAATGAGAAATGAGAACATTTCAGCCCCGGTTCTCCTATAAGCACTAGCAGAGCTTGGGCTGTGGACCACCTCAGCTCCACTGGGTCTATGGAGCCTCAGGGCCTACATAAGCCTCCCCTTCAGTCTCTAATTGCTTTAATGACCCTCATTATCTGCTGTGGTACATGTTGTGCAGAGGACGATGAATGGCCCCCATAGCACACGGAGACAGACTGAAACACAGGGGAGAGAGGGCGGGGAGGGGAAGAGGTGAAAGGGGGGTGGGGGGGGCATTAAGTGAAGAGAAGACGCGTCACGCTGTACGAGCGTGGGACACACGGGGACACATGGCCTTACGGTGTTTATTATGTTTTTATGGTTGTTCGACGTCCCGGGATGTTGTGGGGGTTCCTCCGTTGATTCCCAGGGCCCGCGGGAAGGTACCGAGGTAATCCGGTGGCATCTGAGATCCATATGGGCAGGGGAAGTCTAAACCACCCATGTAGCTCGCAGTAAAAAAAAAAGTGTTTGCAGAGCACGATTCTGCTTCATTATTGGGGGGGGGGGGGGGGGGGGGGGGGGGGGGGGGTAGCTGCAAGGCTCCAAAGGACACCAATTTAGTTTTTTTGCTTATAAAGGTCTGGGGGAGAAACAAAGTATGGCTACAATACCCGGGCCAGACCTTGGAGCAACTTCCCCGGCTAACTTTAGAGAGAGAGGGCAAACGTCTTAATCTGTTATTTTACCTCTCAGGAAACATGAACTCCTGTCTGAGCCGTTAACTGGTGGAGAGCAGTTGATGTGGAGGATAAACAAGGCCCATGTTAACAGAGCTCTCTAGTTCCATTTGTCAGGGTTTATTTACACTGAGCAACATGGGCTATGGCGAAGGCAGGGTCAGGCCTATGGATCACATTAGACGGACAGTTTGAAAATATACAAAGGACGACAGGACTTGTATCAACAGGGGCTTGTGTTTTCTGCCACGGACATCTCATTCGAATCGCCAGCCAGTGGCCGGTTGTGTGGAGCTGCCTTGTGCTCGCACAGGAAAAACGGACACAACTCCGGTGTATTCTAGGATTTTTTTTCTCCTGGCTGTGGCAATCACTGCATTTCCTTTCCACAATTCCATTTTAGTTAAAATTTATAAAAAATATATTTTTTAAAATATTTATTCAAAGTGGTGATCTCGACGATTTCTGTTTAAAATTCTGTTTAATCTCTCTATGGCGACACCTTGGCAATAAGCAGGATTGTTTTCCCAGAGATACAAACAGTGTAGCCACCAACACCGAGTTTGAACAATACTGCAATTGCAAGGGTCTTTCCTCATTGGACCATAGGCTCAATCACCATTGTGTTACCTCATCCACTGATAGATTGGGACCGAACAGAGATTTATTTCGATGAAGCTCTTCAACATTGTCACTTTAAGTCATTTTTCAAAGGATATGGAATAATGAAATATAACTCTTTAAGGAACAGCTACAGAGATGTGCAAGTATTCTTTAAAAGGCCCCTGAGGTTTGCTGGGCAGAAGAGCAGAGAGAGGAGATGCACGAAGGACTAAAATAGATCCAAATTGTGAGGATATGTTTGGTCAGGAAACCATTGCTAAAATAAGTATGAATATAAATTCCTTCAAGTTCAGTCTTTTAGTATTCAACACACTACGAAGGATAAGCGTAGCAATTACAACAACAACAAACGAAAATCAATTACCCACCAGCGAAGGGAAGAGGCTACAAATTAACATTGCATTCTTTTTTATTGAACTTTGAACAAAAGAAAACAAGACAGCAGGGAAGAGATAGGGGAGTAGAGCCACGCCCCCTGTGTGGAAGAATCCACAAGGCCTTTAAATAGAAGCACAGGCCCCAGAATGCTCAGCCTCCACACCAACCACCAGACTGCTATTGTGGTCTCTCTCTCTCTCTCTCTCTCTCTCTCTCTCTCTCTCTCTCTCTCTCTCTCTCTCTCTCTCTCTCTCTCTCTCTCTCTCCCTCTCTCTCCCTCTCTCTCTCTCTCTCCCTCTGTGAATCCCTCTCATTTCAGTCTTAATGACAGACGCTAGACTACGACACACACTCATTGCCTTCAGTGTGCAGACAATCAAATTATACCCTCAATAACAGCGACTGATAAACAACGCTGATATAAGCTTCAGTCACATTTGGTTTTCATTACATAGACATAAATGCATTCCCGTCAAACTAAGCACAGCCTCTTTTAATTCACTCAAATGAATACTTAAAAACAAAACGTTAAATGCTGTCATATTAGACCGGTGGAAGACGTTGTTGGGTTCTTGTCGCCACTCAAAGCCAGGACTATTTCAAGGCATGACATTCCTTCAGAAAGCCACTGGGACAAGGAGCAAGCCTCAAGGACAGTATCCACTATGGCTCTCTGTGTGGAGCTCCGCCGTGGCTTCCGTCTCCTTCTTATTTACCAGTCCGGCCGTCCCTGAGATTAATAAATAATCTCCATATTGAGCAGGTTCTTAACGTACATTTCTCTTATCTGTGGAATGCTTGAGATGGTTAGTTGAACACATTCATCTAAAGGCGTCTTGGGGGGGGACTGCACAGCAAGGTCAAAGATAAAGGGAGATTAGTGTGTTAGGCCTCTCAAGGTGGAATGCTGAAGGTAATGAGTAGGTCTGCTCCTATTAGGTGTATACCAAACTGGTTTTGTAGGTGAAGGTTCAACACCTTAATGCACTCTAATGTGGACCATTTTGCCTCCATGTGAAACACAGCACTTTACGCGCACATATACACGTACACACACCCTCACACACATGCAAGTCATTTCTCTCTTTCCCTCGCACACACGCATATATCGGTTGTCTTTATCTCCCCCCATCCTTCTCTCCTTCACACACACACACACACACACACACACACACACACACACACACACACACACACACACACACACACACACCATAACAATTTCACAACAAGGTCATGGGAGCGGGTCAACTCCCCAGGCAGTGATGTTGTGTGTTTTTAATAAGCACACAAACACTCAGTACACAATACAATATTTGTCTAAGTAGGATTGGGAACAGCGTTACGATAAGGAAAGTTAGATAAGTTCTGTCTATATAACGAGGTTTATGTACATAAACTTGCTTCTTTGGTGTGAATTATACAAAAGAAAACAATACCTTTTTTTATTCAAAATATTTTATTTCTCAACAAACGTAGTGAAGAAAATGTAATTCTCTTGAGAATTTTTTAACACAATGTACATAATGAACGTAATTGTAATTTAGATTTTGTGGACATAGCCTCCAATTCTCAATCGCTGTTCAATGTTTTTGTGACAAATAAATAAAAGGGAAAAATAAATAAGCTATTAAATATACTATAAAACAAAAGGGCAAAAGGAGGGCTTTTGATTGATGAACTGGAGATAACATATTCAATTGATTCCTTGAAATGTCCCAAAAGGCAGCAAACATTAGAAGTCTTCCTTGGGACTACAGTTACCTAAGTTACACACAGTGATGAACAAGTTTGGTAATAAGCAAAATAGTAAATTCATACAAAATGTAGTAAAATTAAGAAAATACAACTGCAGCAGAGAGAAACAAGAAAAAATAATCCCTTTTCCAAAAATGGCTCTACCACTACATTAAAAAAATATTGATATATAGAAAAGTACACAAAAATTCAAGTAAAGGAAGGTATATAATAATAACAGGTTTTGCAGTCATATAGAGATCCATTTGAAAACACACTGAAACCAACTCACAATGTAGAAAAGCCCATGGGAACCCTATGGGTTCACTGGGCCTTTTGATTGATTCAAATGGTAACTGGGAACCATTCCAGAAATGGATGATGAGCCAGTTAAATGAATATTATTCCTCTCAGCTCTGCGCATGGCAAACCTCAATGAACCAAGAAATCGTGAGCTAAACTTAAATCAATCAGGATATCAAAATCATCACGAGCCTGGATTCTAAACCCAATACCCATATTGATTATGCTTTATTAGGAGGTCTAATTATATAAGATAACTTCAACCTATTGCTCATCATAGATATGCTACAGCCAGGAAAAAAAAGTTCAAAAAATCTCAAAATATGTCAATGCTGCATCCAGTTGTACATGTTATCATGTAAGATTTCGACTTAGATTGAAACCCCCTCAAAACAAAAATGATGCTTTACTGAAGTGCTACAGGAAAATGTTCAAATTATTGATTGAATGTGTCAGGTAATAGCCTTATAACAAGTCTCAAGAAACTGTACATGTAGAGTACCTTATGTGTGTGTGTGTGTGTGTGTGTGTGTGTGTGTGTGTGTGTGTGTGTGTGTGTGTGTGTGTGTGTGTGTGTGTGTGTGTGTGTGTGTGTGTGTGTCTTCTCATACAAAATCAACAATAGGATCATAGCTTAATATTCGGTAGTACTAAGGCATTGTCGATAACACCGAGCACGGCAATCGCTCCAGGTTTCGTTTCTGGCCAGCCCAAGCTTACCGTAGCTCCGCCCTTTTACCGGAGGAAACAGACCAAAGTGCCAATTAAGAGAGATGCCAGGATGACATCATCACCATGGGGGGAGTGCGGAGGCAGTGGGGGGGTAGGAGGGGGGGGGGGTAACCCTAGAATCCTTCCATTCGTCCACACCGAGCCTGCCTGGTTTATTATTAGTATCTCACCATACGTAAACCACAGGCACTCTTCTGTAGGGGAAAAATGCAGAAGCCGCGCTCTTGTGATCTTTGTGTAATTATGTGTATATACATGCTATATTTGTCGCTGCATTATTTCCTGTAGGGCTTGCTGCTGCCTTCGGGTCTGAATCAGCGAAATCAAGAGCTGTCCCTGCAGCTCGTCTCCTGATTGGCTGACGGCCCCGTGTGTTTCCCTAGCGACGCGGGGGCGTACTCGCTCAGTGTGCCCCCCCCCCCCCTTGCTCCATTGGTGGCGAGTGTCACATGGCGAAGACGCTCAGAGTGCTGGTTTGGTCTTTCAAGCCCAGGATGCTGTAGGCGATCCTCTTCAAGTGGCCCGGGAGTCTCACTCCGATGTTCTTGATATCCCTGGGAGAGAGAGAGACAAGTAGAGAGTGACAAGAGTGAGTCCACTCCTCTTTCCAAACACATTTGATTCAACAGGCCCAACCGTGTTATCACCCACTGGCTAGTCTCACAAAGAGTAAAACTGTTAAGTCTGATAGCAGGCCACCAAATCTGGGCAAACGAGGCTTTTGACGTTGTAATTGTTTCTACCAATCATGTTGCTGGAGGCAGAAGTACAGGAACTTGGCCAGGACTAGTACAATTCTCCCAATGGGAAAACAAGCTTAAACATCCTGTCCCGGCTCGGACATTCTTAGAAAAGGGTCTGTTTCAAATTAACATCATTTAGACTGGTCAGTGTAGAAAATCCCCTTCTGAAAGCTTCATCCAGTCGGGCGAATCGGTCCCTCTTGGGGAGAATATCTCGAAAAAGTAAACAAGGCGTAACTCCGCCCCTTTCATGGTTTGTTTTCCGGCACCGATCCTAAGACTGCGGTCTCCAAGGTTACCCTTCGGCCAACACCCATGTGACCTACTGACCTACACTGGTGTGATAAAGAATGACGGTGAATGAACCGTGGTATACATCCAGATTTGACATCATAACTACTATTTCAATGCAACAAACCCAAATCTTTACAACAAGTAAGCCCTTGGACCCCCACCCTTACCACCAGGGAGCAACTATTCTAATGAGTGGCCCAAGGAGCAGGGGGTACGGGGGTTGTTGTGGAGGGTGAGACGCCGACGGCAGGCCCATACTCAAAGCCCTAATCACCGCCCTTAATTACCTAACAAGGATTATCCCAGTCGACCATGAATCCCTCGTCTGGCGACCGGAGGGAGGGTCGTAAATGGCTGGCTGGTTCTGGTTAGCGAGGGCTCCCAGATGATTCCAGATGGGAGACTCCGGGGGCCCTCGGTCCCACCAGCACCGCACCCGCCACCCGCTTCAAAGGCCCCCCGCCGCGTCTGCTTTGTGACCCGGGTGTCATCTGGCATCACTGCCTCGGTCGGAGCGGATCGCCCGCGTCAGGACTCTCTCTCTCTCTCATGTGGTGAGGGTTGAGTCCTGGGGCCTTCGCGATTGGCCCCGCTCTAACTTTAGGGGACGATTGGGACTCTGTCGACCGCGGTGTCACCGCCGTGGTTCTGCTACGCTTCTCCCCGCTGATTTGATAACCTGGGGGCAGGGAGGGGGGGGGGACACTCTTTCCGAACTCTCAAAAACGGGACTGCTTTCCGGGGGAATTGTTTTTTGTCGATTTTTTTGTACATTCTCCCATCTGGTCGATGTACTACCCTTGTTGTTTCCCAGTGCCTTCTGGTCCCCGTTCTATTTTCTCTCTGTTCTTTTCCGTTCTTCCCGTCTTTAATGTCAGAGAGCCCCACAAAAGGCCCTTGCCCTAAACCGGCCCTGCGCAGCCGGTGGTTTGGGTGGAAAGTGGCTGCTGCTGCCCAGGACTCGCAGCACTGTGGGTGGAGGGCTGGGAGAGAGGGAGAATGGTGGACAGACGGAGGGACGAGGGAGCAGGAGGAAACCACAAGCCGCTGCCACCAGGCTGCCACTCTTTTCCTCAGTCGTTTTGGTTTTTCTTTGGGGGTTTTTTTGTAGCCGAGACCAAACACCCTATGTGCTTTTGGCACATTAAAACGTTTTATTAAAACAATGCAAAAAATAGCTTTTAATATAGCACAGCGTTGTGGAATACTGATTCGGATTGGTCAATAACGTTCCACGGGTCAGCATTATTTTGCCATAACAGGAAGCTGCTGCCTTTTAAGGATTCCGAATGAGGGTGCGACAAATCCAACATTAGATGACAGACGTTTTCTTGACAACGCAAAGACAATATGCTCAGTGCCTTGCAATTTTTTTCAAGTTGATGGGGAAAAAATAAATATTATAGCTGATAAGTAACTCTTATCGAATCATTGTTGGCAAGTGCGGTATATGCGGATAAACCACACTGTGGTGTCCTGTTATTGGAAAATAGTGTAGGACGGTGGTGGTGATGTGGCCTCAGCAAAGCAGAGGCTGCTTACCACTGCAGGACTGCTATTACATAATATACATATTTATAATTTAAAGCTTCATTATAACACAGATTATCTAAATGTTAAGTATACCTTCAAATAACGAAGGGGTAAGCACTTTTGTTTGGTCATTTACATTTTTAACGTTTACAGTTAGAGCATTTAGCAGATGCTTTGATCTGAAGTGACTTACAAGACTTGCAACATTTCTCACACACAACACACGGAGTCAACCATGCACGTCTTGCTCAGGGACACCTCGCCACTACAGCTAGGAGGAGCTTGGGATTGAACTAGCAACCGTCCGGTTACAAGTCAATGAGCTAAACCGACCCCTGTGACCCCCCCCCCCCCCCCCCCCCCCCCGTCCATGTGACCCTACTCAGTCAGGTCCCCTTTTAAAAAGCACACAGCGGCCTCTACTTACTCGTTCCTCATGTGCAACACCTGCTCCATGGTGACCATCCCGGCGCAGGCGAAGTTCTCGCTGTACTGGCTCATCTTGATGGACTCCAGCCACTCAGACACCGAGCGGAACGGGGAGCCGTCCGAGCCACTGGTGCTGGGCAGGCGGATGGACACCCTGGACAGAAGGACACGAGCGTGAACCCCCGTGACCCTGCCGCGGCGCACACAGTGCCCTGCTCCCGGCACGCAAGGCGAGGCAAGGAAAGGTCGACGACAGTCAGGGCTGCAATTATCGTGTCAGTGGAACGGTGTTGAGGAACCGGTCGGCGCGGTTCCAGGAGGGGAGTTGCAATTACATTTCGTCATCTCTTAACCTTTCACGTTCTTACATGTTGACACGCACACACACAAAACCGACGCAGACCTGCACACAATGACAACACAACGATTTGAAGTCATCAAATGAGCCTCAAGTAGTAAAATTTAATTAGCGGCAATACTCAACGCGTTTCATTCCCGTTCCACCGTGTGTGTGTGTGTGTGTGTGTGTGTGTGTGTGTGTGTGTGTGTGTGTGTGTGTGTGTGTGTGTGTGTGTGTGTGTGTGTGTGTGTGTGTGTGTGTGTGTGTGTGTGTGTGTGTGCCGCTCCTCTCTCTCTCTCTCATACCGGGGGTCAAAGTCGGCGATGGTCTTCAGGGAGTCGGGGCTGCGCAGCAGCTTGTCCAGCAGGCTGACAATGTCGGGGAAGCGAGGCCTCTTGGCGCGCTCCTGCAGCCAGCACTGCAGCATCAGCTGGTAGACGGCCGACGGGCAGTCCATGGGCGCCGGCAGCCGGAACGCCTCGTTGATGGCCTTCATCACCTGCCAAGCACGCCCTCGGGTTAGTCCACCAACGTCTCGACACACGTGTGACACTTGTATTGTTATCCTAAATCTAAAGGCTCAGTTATGGTCCCACGTCGATGCGCCGCGGTGACCCCCGCAGACGCGTCGAACGCAGTCGTGAACCCGTGTCGGTTCTCCTTTCAGGTTTCAGTGAGTGGACCAATCACAGCACACGGGTCGGGATGACGAGCGCTAGGCGAACGAGGCCCCCCCCCGGTGAGGGTACCTCGGGTCGCTATGGTAACGGGATCGTACCTCGTGATTGCTCATGTCCCAGTATGGCCTCTCGCCGAAGGCCATCACCTCCCACATCACGATGCCGAAGCTCCACACGTCGCTGGCCGACGTGAACTTGCGGTACGCGATGGCCTCGGGGGCCGTCCAGCGTATGGGGATTTTGCCGCCCTGTTAAAAAAAAATAATAATCACATTCCCACTCATGTTAGGATGCAGCGTTTGGTAACACTTAACAGTAAGGCTGCACTAATGAACCGTTTATTAACATGGGTTAGGTGGTGTTCATGTTTACGAATAGTGTTAACTTAGTATATGGTATTCATGTTAACTAAAGTTATGTTGTTCATGTTAACTAACTTTAAACATTGAATAGGGTTGAGGTAAAGTTTAACCATAACCCCAATGCTTATTCTATGCTGCAATTGTTACAACTCCATTTGCTAATGTTAATAAATGGTTAATTAATGTACCCTTATTGAAATTTTTTACTGTTTTTTTTACCCACAGCTTAAGCTATGGCAGCGCCAATAAATAATTAATTTAAATTGAAATTAAATCTGATTTACAAGTCAAAGCAGCGTGACTATTTTAATTGATGGATTAATTGTTACTGTCAGAACAGAGGAGTACGTTCACCAGCCGACTCTCGGCAGCAGAGACTTTCCTTAGAAAGCCACAGGAAATCCTTCATTCCTGTGGCCGTCTGACTCTTTCACACCTCTCACTCCCGGAAGGGAGTCGCTCTGAACTGTCATGTAATTTTAACTCAAGTAACTTTGGTCTCAGCCCTTTTACTTAGTTATCCTATCCAGAGGATGTGAGCGATATGAATTCAATACACCTTTAATAGACACTTTACTTCACTTTGGAGTCACATACTTTACCTAAGTTCAGTTACAAATAAACCGATATTCTATTACATTCTGTTGTTGGTTAAATGCATATCAGATCTGTCTTTAGAGTATTTATATCCCTATTGTATTTTGTGGTCATATTTCTAGTTTTGTTTCCATTTACTGGGTGTTTCTGGCTTGAACTGAGCAACCATAACAACAAATTTTCACGTGGGATCAATAAAATCCTTCATATCCTTCATAACAGTCCATTGGAAGAAGTTCACCTCCAATATCAAACACTTGATTTCCATTGGATGACAACAGACTTCAGAGGTACGTCAAAGCTACGTACGCTGGTCGTGTAGGTGCCCTCGGGGTCGTCCTCCAGCACCCGGGACAGGCCGAAGTCGGACACCTTGCACTCCAGGTTGGTGTTCACCAGGATGTTGCGCGCGGCCAGGTCCCGGTGCACGTAGCTCATGTCAGAGAGGTACTTCATGCCCCCGGAGATGCCCCGCAGCATCCCCACCAACTGGATGGAGGGGATCTCCCCATCATGGTCCTACAGAGGGGTGGACAGGAACCGTCAGGAGATAGCAGTGTGTGTGTGTGTGTGTGTGTGTGTGTGTGTGTGTGTGTGTGGACCAGTACAACCGTCAGGAGATAGCAGTGTGTGTGTGTGTGTGTGTGTGGACCAGTAAAACCATCAGGAGATAGCAGTGTGTGTGTGTATGTGGACCAGTCCAACCGTCAGGAGATAGCAGTGTGTGAGTGTGAGTGTGTGTGTGTGTGTGTGTGGACCAGTACAACCATCAGGAGATAGCAGTGTGTGTGTGTGTGTGTGTGTGTGTGTGTGTGTGGACCAGTACAACCATCAGGAGATAGGTCTTTGTGTTTGTGAACCAGAGCCATTAGGAGATGAGAGTGTGTGTGTGTGGACCGAAACCAACATTCATGAGATATTTACGTTTTTTTTGTGCGCGTGTGCGCGTGCGTGTGCGTGTCTATCGAAACCTAGAAACCATCATTCATGCGATGTGTAAGTGTGTGTGCATTCGTGCGTCGCATGTTGTATCCTGGTGGGGGCCCCCGTGCGGTCGGCGCTGTAAACACTGCGTCCACAATGACAATCACAGGAAGTTGTACAAGGACGGTTCCTCGTTCCCAGCCGACGGGACCACTCACCCTGAGGTATTTGTCCAGCGCTCCGTTCTCCATGTACTCCGTCACGATCATGGCGTGTTTGACTGCAACCAAACAGACACAAAATACAGAATCACATGCTGAACCCATACGACCCAAACATGACCGGTTGGGTGTCATTGTTACTGCGGAGCAGAATAGGTAGAAAGGAGGCCAACGTATATATATCTATAAATAGGTATCTCACTCATACAAATAGAAAAAGTGAGGGCAGTAAAATAGGGCTGACGACCCAAAGAATGAAAGAATAATGAAATCCTAACAATAGTTAAAATGTATAATTAATGTTAACGATTTAAATATAAAAAATCAGGAAACATAACAGAGGACACCCCCCCAACCTCACCCCACACCCCCATGTTCCCCCAAGAAGGGGACCATGCAGAGAGTCAACTAACGCCGGGCGCAGGTGCACCAGCCACGGGCCAGGGTGGGCTGCTTACACTTGGTCACCACCCCCTCCAGGCGGATGATGTTCTGGTGGGAGAACTGGCCCATGATGGAGGCCTCCGACAGGAAGTCCTGCCTCTGCTTCTCCGAGTAGCCCGGCTTGAGGGTCTTGATGGCCACCGGCCCCTCCGTCCTCCCAGGGGCCCTCAGGATCCCGCGGAACACCTCGCCGAACTCGCCTGGGCGGGGGGGGGGGGGAGAGGAAGAGGCTGATTGAGTAACTGAAGCCTATGATAACAGAGCTCTCTTCCCCTCTGCGTGTTTTATCTTCTCCGCTCTCGCGCTCCGTGTCAGGGTGTCCTTTGAAACCGAGAACAAGTAAACAAGGAAGTCTCCTCCGGTCTGTTTTGCCATGGGCTGCTTTGCACAGAGGTGTGTGTGCGTTTGGGATTGTGTGTGTGTGCGTGTTTGTGTGTGTGCAGCCATGTGCGTCAGCGACGGTGTGGGGTTCTCTTTGTGAGCATCCATGTGTGTGCGTGTGTGTGTGTGTGTGTGTGTGTGTGTGTGTGTGTGTGTGTGTGTGTGTGTGTGTGTGTGTGTGTGTGTGTGTGTGTGTGTGTGTGTGTGTGTGTGTGTGTGTGTGTGTGTGTGTGCGTGCGTGCGTGCGTGCGTGCGTGCGTGCGTGCGTGCGTGCGTGCGTGCGTGCGTGCGTGCGTGCGTGCGTGCGTGCGTGCGTGCGTGCGTGCGTGCGTGCGTGCGTGCGTGCGTGCGTGCGTGCGTGCGTGCGTGCGTGCGTGCGTGTGTGCGCGCGTGTGTGTGCAGCCATGTGCGTCCGCGACGGTGTGGGGTTCCGTGTGTGTGCATCCACGTGAGTCGGTGATTGTGGGACTATGTGCCTTTGTGTGTTTGCGTGTGTGCATCAACAATGGTGTGTGTTCGTGAGCCATGAGAGATCAGATGTCACGCCACAGTGGAAGACTTCCCTGTGGATGGGAACCCAGGGTGTGTGTGTGAGTGTCTCTGTCATATCATTACATTGGATACACGATATCAGATCTCACGTAACGCTCAACCCTTCGGCGTCGATGTCCGACCGAGGGTGTGATCTCTAGATCGCGGCCAAAACCAACGGCGCGGCCTCCCTCCACCGGCAGGCGCTGCCCGGCGAGGCGACCGCGTCTAAACCCGTCGGTCGACAGCTCCGCCGCGGAGAGGCTAAGCCCCGCCAGGGGCAACAAGCGGCAGTCGCGGCTTGTTGCGCTTCTGGGAAGCCGCTCCTCGCCCGGAAAACGGGACGACCCGGGAGCGGGTTGGGAAAGGGAGATGGTTCACACGCGGCCGGGGGAGTAGGACGGTGTTTCGGTGTGGTGGGGGGGGGGGGGGCTCACCTGCCCCGATGACTTTCTGCTTGGTGATGTGGTTGGGGTGGATCTCGCTGGCGAACTTGAGGACGGCCGTGTTGGGGTCCTCGTACGTGTGGGGGTCCACGTAGGTCTTCAGGGGCTTCAGTTGCTCTGGAGCGGGGGTGGGGGGGGAAGAGAGAGAGTCAGGATTTGTGTATAGAAGACTAAGCCTAAAAATAAATAAAGCGGTTGGGGGCAAACAACAGAGAGGCAGAATGATAATAGTATTACTTAATAAGAAGAATATACAAAGAGGCCGCGCTCTCTTCCCTTTACCTGAGGTTGAGAAATAGGCGTCCTCAGGTCCTTGCCGGGAGTGAGAGTTCCTCCTGCTGAATAAAGAACACAGTACCAAAGCCTGTTAATATTCAAATACATTGTATACACGGCGCTTTTGTTTGCATCAAAAGAAAAAGAAACCCACACGGCCGCATAGCAACCGAAACACGTCCCTGGCAGGCCTCATAAAGACGCCGGGCTGGCTGCTTTGAGAGAGAGAGAGAGAGAGAGAGAGAGAGAGAGCCGGCGGCCCCCCTTCGGATAAAGTCTGCCGTCCGACTTGTGTTTGCTGAGCCGATTAAAGCACAGAAGGGCTGGCGGGCGCGGAGCCGCTCGGCACACAATGCAGCACAGGGTCACCTTTACAAAGTCCCCGGGCGCGTCTTATCGCCCACAACCACGCCCACTGCGGGCCCCTTCCTGCTCAATGGCCCCGCCGCTAACTAGGGAATAAGTGGCGGGCGATGACAACGGCCGGTTGGAGGGCCCCTTCAATTGCGCCCCGGACACAGTTACCAAGTAAGACAAAAGGAGGGGGGGGAAAGATATGTGCAGAACGTTGAAAGTAAATCCCCCACGTTGTTAGATTTCCCTTGTGTGTGTGGAGAGTAAGGGAAAAGAGAGTATTGTTTCAGAAGTATAAAAAAGATGTATGTCGAAACGGAAGAGGTTGAGACACAGAGAGAGAGGGAGAGAGAAGAGAGCGAGGGAGCAAGAGAAAGAGTAAGGGAGAGAGATGGAGAGAGAAAGAAAGAAACAAAGACAAAGAGAGCAAAAGGCAGGTACAGCGACAGAGAGAGCAAGAGAAAGAAAGAAAGAGGGACAGAGACAGAGAGAGAGAGAGAGAGAGAGAGAGAGAGAGAGAGAGAGAGAGAAAGAGCGAGCGAGAGCGAGAGAGAGAGAGAAAGAGAGCGAGAGAGAAAGAGAGCGAGAGAGAAAGAGAGCGAGAGAGAGAGAGAGAAAGAGAGTGAGCGAGAGCGAGAGAGAAAGAGAGCGAGAGCGAGAGAGAGTTGGTAGAACCAGGCGGTGGCCAGTGTGCTTACCGCTGGCGCACAAACAGAACCACAGCTACGATGAAAAACACGGCGGCTGCAACGACCACACTCCAGAAGATGGCCGTGGTGTAGTTTGGTGCTTCGGCTGTTGAGAGACATCCAACATAACTCGTTTTGAACGTCTTTCTCAACAGACGAGAATAGATTGCATATTATAAATGGAAATCAAGATGTTGGCCTCCTCAATTGGCCTATCGTGAAAGATTCAATTCATTAATACCTTGCTTATTTTATTTTATTTATCATATAAGCATAAATACATCACAATATGTACGCCTGTTACAATGAAATCCAATTAAAACAGTTATAACTCAGCAATTGCTTTAGTATAATCGTTTTTTTTCATAAAAATCTATCAATCCCAATGAATATTCATGATCACAATATCGGTCAAAATAAACAATCATTATTTTTCGTCATTATCGTGCCGCCCTAGACAAGGAATAGAAGCCAAGCTTAGTTCAAAGCAAGCTGGGAAGTTTGTGTTACCGTCCGCCAGGGTCTTGAACTCGTCCTCGATGCTGGCGCCCCCGGCTCCCCCCTCCGTGATGGGCTGGACCCTGAACAGGTAGGTGGTGGCGGGGGCCAGGTCGCTGACCCGCACCGAGGTCCTGTCCAGGACCAGCACCGTGTAGGTGGTCATGTTGAGGTTGTCGTCCTGTCGGATCGGACCAGAGTCAGGACGGTCGCCGTGGGAGATTTATTGCAAATGTCGGCTCCACTTTGCAATACTCTCAAAAGTTATTTGAAACGTTTATGTGCGTACTTTATATTGTCAATTGTACAATCAAACGTTATACCGTACTGTTCCAAGGTAAGGTCACAAATTACGTTTTCCAAAATCCACATAAGTGACCCAAACTAGTCTCTGTCTAGTCCAAACCATTTGATCTACAATACGGAATATATACGGTATATATATTTTCTAACTTTTATTTAACTAACCTTAACAGCGCACATAACCCACGTTTCTCAAAACATTAGTACAAATTGAATTTAACATTGAACGTCATTAAGACGTTGTTATGCAAACTAATGGCTGGATAACGACATGGCGGCGTGGTGCCGTATAGTGAGGACCAGGGCGGGGTGCGGGGCTGCTGTACCTTCTTGCGGTAGGTGAGCTCGTAGCGGAAGGATCTGGGCGGGGCCCGGTGCCGAGGGGTCACCACCCAGGACAGGGAGAGGCTGGTGGGTCTCCTCTCGTCTAGACGCATGGACGTCACCGTGGGAGGATCTGGGAGCGCCGAGACACAAGCATGAAGCAACAACCATCACGCACGGTGCAACACAGGTCGACAAGACTGCTCTCACGCTTCGCCCGCAGAATTAATACAGGGACGTGTCGAGAGCATTAAATGCAGACAATGTCGTAATGTTTGTCAAAGGTTCTATGACAAACTGTCTCCTTGTTTAGGGATTTAAAATGAGTCAATGGGTCACCAATGAGTTCCACACCTTTTTTGATTCCACTTTTAGGTCTGAGCGTTTTTTGCGACCGCAACGTCTTACATCATTGCCTTGCAACCGCCTACAATCAACATCTGTGTGTAATGTCAAAGTCTGGGCGACCGTACACATGTATATCACACTCTTGCCCGTCGGTTTACATACAGGATCTCTCAAATCTTTGACTTCGCTTATTTTGATCGAGATCGGCACTCCTCAAGCGAGCGTCCCCCATATGCAAATCAGGTGACCCAAAGCGGTCCCCGGACCCCCAGTTTGGAACCCCACAGTGGTTCCTCCTCCCCAGACTCCCTCACCTGTGTACTGCAGGCTGGTGGTGAGGGCGGCGGTGGAGGGCGGTCCGTGGGCCCGCGGGGAGGCCTTGCTGGCGGCGGCCGACACACCGTTGTGGGCGTTGACGGTGAAGGTGTAGTTGAGGTGGGCGTCCAGCTGGCTGACGGACACGCGCGTCTCCGTCAGCCCCGCGCTGGCCGGCTCGTAGCGCACCTTCTCGCCGCAGGCCTGGCACGCGGCGCCGTCGCAGCGCCGGCACTCCACGCTGTAGGTGAGGTCGGCGCGGCCCCCCGTCTCCCCCGGGGGGCTCCATGTCAGCAGCACCCGGCCGGACGACAGCTGGGTGGTGGTGGCCTGCAGGTCCTGGGGGGCCCCGGGCAGACCTGGGGGCGGAGAGAGAGGGCTTTACAGGGGGCTTTAGGGGGTCATGGAGAGATGGGACCCAGGGGAGGATTGCTGTTTGTTGTTTTGGTGCTTAAGTTTTCTTATGAGAAAAACTGTTTTTACAAATTTGTACAAATCATTTTATTTTTGCTTGTGATTTTCTAATAGAAAAAACGCATGCACCTCTTATATAATTTGAGGTGTATAATGAAATAACCAAAGTATAACTTTGCGTTAATACGATGTCAGTGCAAGACCGTAACCACCAACAGGGAGGGCCTCTGGCAGAATCTAAACGTTGCATCAACACTTCTATTCCTCGAATTCTGCCGTTCTCTACATATTTTCCGCTTATTTATACTGTCCTTCTATTATTATTTATGAATTCTACTACTTCCTAGAAGTTACTTCCAAGTTATTACCTCATCTTATCGTGAAATGAGTATCTATAGCCCTCTTGTTTTCTGTGTAGATGATAGATGTATTCATAGATAAAGTCAGCACTCGAAGGCGACCTCTCTCTCTGGTGGTTGGTGGTTCTCGAGGCAGCAGACCCAACAGACGATGCCAGAGGACAGACCCCTGGCAGGGCTGCTAATCTCACCTGAGCAGGGCCCGGTCGGAGGATCGTCCTCCGCCCGGTAGAAGCCAGGCGTGCAGGGGCAGGAGGCGTCCCCGTAGCCAGTCCCCTGGGTGTTGGCGGGACACGTCTCACACGTCTCACTGGGCACGGCCGCTTTGAAGAAGCCAGGCTGGCATTCTGCAAACACCGAAGAGACAGAGGATCGTCTTTCAGTACATTGCTCCGGTACTTTCCAACCCCCCCCCCCGATGTTCAGAGGCAGGCTGTGTGGTCTCCATCCCGAGGGGTCGGAGGTCGGGTTGGTACAAGATTTGGGGGAGATAGGCGCTGGCAAATGACGAACACGTGGCTCAGCCCTGTTTTGAACTCTGGCGATTTCCGTGGTGATTTAGTGCCTGGCTCTTTCACCACACCGCCCGGGACGAGAGAAGCAAGCACCCATCCGTGGGAGATAAATGAGATGCGAGTTGATATGCCCACAAAGGCTACGGCAAAGACTGCCGTTCTGCAATCAGATAGCACCGATATACTTGAACTGCTTATTCTGCCTGTATATATCATACACGATATATTGAGTATAAAAGATGCCTCACAAACCAATAATTTGTTTGTATTATACAATATAATATACAGTATAATGAATACAATAAATGATCACAATAATCTGAGATGCATCACCATGCACGCAGAGTACGGGTAGAGTTCTCAACTCAAGAGCACAATCAGGTTTGTTATCATTGAATCATTCATATAATTATTGTAGAATGTCTGCTACTACACGACGCCACCCAGGTGACTGCCACACGATACCTAAGTGACCTCTTTTGGACTCCACCAGACAAAGGACGAAGGGGGGGTGGTGTTAGAAATCCGGTTTATTGCAAAGGTTTCATAATGATACATGGCCGGGAGTTGTTGCCATCTGGGAGAACTCTCAAGAGTGCGTGTGGAGACGGCTGGTTGAACCTGTGCACACTGATTGCTCAATGTGCAAATGGTCTGCCGCCTCACCAAGCCCAAGCCTCCAATCAGACTCGGCCAGGTGAGGGTAATCAAAGCAGCCATCATCCACACACGCTCCCACAATTATGTCATTAAAAAAGTTAAAGTCATGTTGCCGTTATTATTTTATCAAACCTTATCTCCTAAGGGAACCAAACAAAACAGTGCAGGCTTTTTCTTCTGTAAAAACACAACGGCCCTCTCCGTCAGAGTATCCACTAAACTTGGTCGGCCTAACAGGCTACATCGCGTGAGTTATAGGTCTGATCGTGACCGATATGTGCCTTGATAAATATATACCGTAACTACATCTTCCAAATGCAAGACGCAGCTTGAGATTAAAGTTATGACTCTCAGTCAGATGAAGTCTGTCTTAGTAATGTGTGTATTCTCAAAAAGACCGAAATGGAAATAAAGAGTAACTAAAAGAAGAGAACAAAAAAAACATTGACGAAATATTTCAGCACACCCCTCGCAAATTAAAGAAAAGAAGACAAACAAGACGCGGTGCCGGACGGTGCTGATGTGGGGGGGGTTCCCGTGGGGGGGGGGGTTCCCGTGGGGGCAGACCCTCTCGCGCGTGGACACGTCTGCAACCCGGAGGTCTCCCGTCTCCGCCGCCTCACACGGGACGGCTGACAGCCGACGCTCCGCACCTCCTCTGTGCGCGTTGTTCCAACAGACCCCTGACAAACACAACCCGTCTCCCCGCATTCCTCAGCGCTCACTGCCAGGGCTCGGGTTCAATGGGGAAACGGAGGCTGAGCCCAATCATAACAGCGCTTCACCGACGACAAAGGGAGCGTCCTTTGTGCTCGCTGTCGCCGCTTAAGTGTATTTGTGTTTTTCCTCGGTCGGAGACCCCCCGAACCCATACCCCCCCGACCCCCACCCCCTACCCCACCCCCCACCACAGCAGACTTCTGAAACACTAGCGCTGGCTGATTTCACACGTCCCCCTCAGAATGAAGTATAGTGCGACAGGTTCCAGCTGTGCGTTGCGGCTGTGAAATATGAACTTAATACGGTGCGAAACGTCCTGCGAGGCCTGTGAAGAGAGTTGTGGATATGAGAAGAAGCAGATTCCTCTGCCCTTCCTCCACCCCAACCTCACTGGCTGCCACCACGGCCACACCAATCACGCGCGCATATGGAGGGTGATCATTCACAACCCCCCCCCCATTGCACATGTGTGTGTGCGTGAATACCGCAAAATGTCCAGTGGGGCATGCAGGACTGCATGTCTGTGCATGCTTGCGGGTAGCAGTTGGGGGGGTCGTGCGGGGATTGTGGAAATGTGAAAGATGAAGACACAAACGCAAGTACATGTGAGCGCGCGCGCGCGCACGCACGCACGCACGCACGCACACACACACACACACACACACACACACACACACACACACACACACACACACACACACACACACACACACACACACACACACACACACACACACACACACACACACACACACACACACACACACACACACACACACACACAGTCGGAAAAAAGAAAGAGAACCTAGGAAGCTCTACCCGAGGGAAGACATAAATCCTAACATACTGACAGCATGAATAATCTTGATTGCGACAGATTGAGAGAGAGAGAGAGAAACCTTCCAAGACAAACAAGCCGTTCCAGTATGGCCAACCAAGTGGCCAGGTTCAAAGAAGAGTCAAGGACAGAGGTGACAGATCGTCTTCCCTGAGCTGGTATTTTTTTTTCAATGCCTGTCCTTCCTCTGCTCTGCGGTCAACTCGGGTCAGAGTTCACTTGGAAGCCGCGAGTGACCCCCGCGCATAATGTGACAGCGCGTGGCCACGTCCATTCGCAGCGTGGCGAATGGATTTACTCCGCCCCCTTGAAGTCTCCCTTCGTTTGCGTGCGGTTTTGCGTCCTGACGAGGCTCCATCGGCGAGAATGAAAGAATGAGACCGACAAAGAAACAAACAAAGAGCGAAGGGAAGCATGTGCACGAGCTCAGAGGTGCCATTCACAGCCCTGTCGCCGTGTGGGCCTGGCATGTGCTTCCAGACACTCCCCTCAGCCTCTGGATCGCTGTTCCTCACACCTCTTTCTCCCTCGCTGATTTAAAAAGGGCCTTCATTTGCACGGAAAATATGCAGATTTGCATAATAAAAGGGAGCATCAAATACCTACATATTACGCATGACAATAGACCAGATATTATCTTTCATTTGTACAGTATCACGCATTACTGTACAAATGTGACACGCATACGCAGACCACATTCCCACACACACAATGTCTCCTACACGTCGTGAGAAGAAGTATCGGGACCCGTGTGTGTTCAGCTCTGATTGCAGGAGGCTCTGTGGGATTACACCAAATCTAAACCCCAAAGGTAAGAGGCAGCAAATGAACGACGTGGAACCCAAACACAAACATCTGGGGGCCCCTCTCTGGCACTCATTAACAGGGGGAGCCGTCACAGGGGCCACAGAAGTCACTTCTAGAGGCAACAGAAGGGCCAAGACTGAGAGGAGCCCAGGGAGAGAGAAGGAGCCCGCCATACTGTAAACCACAGTGGGCTCAGGAGTATAAAGGAAGCAACAGCTGGCGCCTCAGACTCCCAATTCACATCCCTCACTCCCCCCCCCCCCACGGCTACCCTCACTCCCACCCTCAGACCTCTGCTTAATCCCCAAATTCCTCCCCCCTCCACGATCCCCGCTCGGGGGCTGAAAGGCCCTGCTCGCTAACCTATTAACATCGCTATTCATCCCTGACCAGCAGGCAGAGGGGCAACGCCGCGCTATTCAGCGGCCACGTCCAAAATAAATAGAAAAATACTAAACACAGCCACATTGTTGCGTCGAGGGGTGTGCACTGCTCAGTGCTCACACACGCGCGCACACACACACGCGCGCACACGCACCCACACACAGAGAGGAAAAACAGCCACACACAATTGGGAAAAATGGGAGCAGAGAGGAAGATGCCTCATGGAACGTGAATAGAGGATTCTGTCCGTTGTTGGCGCGACAGGCCCGGCCCACATGTCCCCGCTGCAATGCATTGTGGTCAGGAGCGAGGAGCCGGTGGCTGCGCGCAGCGAGGGACCCTATAATCACCGCGCATTCCTCCCTGCACTGCCGGCAACAGCGGCAACAGCAGCGGCGGCGGCAGCGGCAGCGGGCCGGGCTGCTCTACTGTAGCTCCCGGCCCCGAGCTTCAGCTCATGAGGGTTCTCCCCTGGAGGGAAAGGTCAACAACATGGTGAGTCAAAGTGACGGTAAATTGCGCTCCAGTTGAGACATGATAAGTCAACAGCCTGGGTCGAGATCCGGTGCGTCTGACAATGGAATTCCTCGACAATAGAGCAAAGTCCGGTGACTGAGGAAATAGTTCCTCGCTGGCGTCTGGTGTCAGTGAGCTGTGTGTGTGTGTGAGCGCGTGTGTGTGTGTGTGTGTGTGTGTGTGTGTGTGTGTGTGTGTGTGTGTGTGTGTGTGTGTGTGTGTGTGTGTGTGTGTGTGTGTGTGTGTGTGTGTGTGTGTGTGTGTGTGTGTGTGAGTGTTAATTCGTGTGCGCCTGTGCGTCTTTAGATTGTTGCTCTGGGGCAAACCAGAACAGGAGCACCCCCCCCCCCCCCCGTACATCTGGTTGAGCCCAGACATTTCTCCTCGTTACGACCAAAAAGCCATTCTCCAAATCAAAACATCGTTTAAATCTCCATTTCCCCCCCAAAAAGTCGGTCGTACTTCAGTGCCCTGCTTGCGGGTCTCGTGTCATGTGAGAGGCCCCCGGCACGGCCCCGTTTGTTTATCGTGAGCGACTCCATCCAGGGCCCCGGCTCCATGACGGGGTGGGGGGGGGGGGGGGGCCCTGAGTGGCTCCGGAGCGCCGCTAAAACACAGGGGCCCTCTCCGTCTGTCAGCAGCAGTTAAGATGGATGTGATAGGCAGAATGATGGATGGGCCGGAGGGACGGACGCCTTAATGGGTAGCATGGCCACTCCACAGCCCTCCAGGTGAATGGGATGGGGGGTGGGGTGTGGGGGGGGGGGGGGGGGTCGCACAATGGAGCCCAGTCCTCCGCCCTCCGCCCTCCTCAGGGGGCTAGGGGAGGTCAGGACAGCCTCCGGCGAGCGGCGGAGGTGGACGGTACTGAGCGACCCACTGGGACGCGATGGGGGGGGGGGGGGGGGGGGGGGGGGGGCGACCCTGAACAAACACGCAGAGACCTCGGACCACATGAAGGACGGCCGCAGGCGAACGTAAACACGGGGCCGAATAATGGATTGGAAGGCCGAAGAGGGGGGACTCTTTGACCGGAGAGTCTGCCCCCCCCCCCTTCCCCACCTCCCCCCTCCCCCCCCCCCCCCCCCCCCACCCCAAGACTAGCTCCACATCTGGCCCACCGCTGGACTGCTCCGGACGTGCCCCTCCCCCCCCCCCCCCCACCCACCCACCACCCCCACCCCTGCCCTCCCAACCCCCGTCTGAGGTGCTCTAAAAGCCTCCCCCCCCCCCCCCCGAACGCAATGTGTCCTGCCGTGTTTGCGTGGAGAGGACGTGTAATTAGCATGATGGCACGGTGTCAGGGGGGGTTAATGGAACAGGAGGTGATACAAGCCAGGGGTCACCGGGGGAGCGGAGGGGTGTCAGAGGGGGGGTGTGAGGGTGTAGGAGTGGAGTCGGGCGGTGGGGGATGAGGTCTGGTCACATTATTCAGGCCGATGGAGCCGTTGTGAAGGGGGCATTACATCAGTTTTACAATTGCGGCCTGGCTTTCATCTCAGGTCGTTAACCGACACATCCCCCCCCCCCCCCCCCCCCCCCCACCACCGCCGTTCTCCTCTGTCACACTTCTGGCCCCGAGAAGGAGAGGGGGACGCCTTGGAAGGGTTTTAACAGATGCCAAAAGGCTGAAGGTACACAGCTATGGGGAAGGCTTTGACTCGTTTATTGTTGGGAACTTTAGCCGGATGGCATTGTGTTCTTTACCTCTCCATATCAGCATAATTGTTCCACATTTACCTATTTTGGTTCCTCTTGTCCTTCCTCGAAACTTTAAAAAGTACAAAACTTCAACCAAAGAGGAACCCTCCCACATGAGCAATGAAATCAAGCTGATGGAGAAGGCTGATGATCAGAGTGTGTGTGTGTGTGTGTGTGTGTGTGTGTGTGTGTGTGTGTGTGTGTGTGTGTGTGTGTGTGTGTGTGTGTGTGTGTGTGTGTGTGTGTGTGTGTGTGTGTGTGTACAATGGAAAGCCCTGAGCCAACGGGTCGTGGAGTCACAGAAGGATTAGCTGGTCTCCGGTTTCCGCCGCGGCTCGTCCTGTCGGGTGGGGTGGGGGGGGTGGTGGGGTGGGGGGGGTGGGTGGGGAGAGTCTGGGGGTGGGGTTGGGGGTGGGGGGGTCAGCAAGCGACTGACACGGGGAAAGGAAATGCTGACCTCACACTCCGGCAGCACAATACAATGCGGTCTGCATAGCTTCACACCAACCCCCGCCCACACCTATTAAACACACACACACACACACACACACACAGGCCCCGGAATGCCATCAGGAGGAAGGCCCCCCGTGGCCTGTGTGTGTGTGTGTGTGTGTGTGTGTG
Source organism: Gadus macrocephalus (assembly GCF_031168955.1). NCBI lineage: Eukaryota > Metazoa > Chordata > Actinopteri > Gadiformes > Gadidae > Gadus > Gadus macrocephalus. The sequence goes on along the minus strand of NC_082388.1, from coordinate 22,503,268 downwards.
TGTGTGTGTGTGTGTGTGTGTGTGTGTGTGTGTGTGTGTGTGTGTGTGTGTGTGTGTGTGTGTGTGTGTGTGTGTGTGTGTGTGTGTGTGTTTGTGTGTGTCCAAATAAAAGTAAGAAAAAATAAAAAATACAAACAGCTGATTGGCCCATGGGGCAGATGATTAGTTTCATGTCTGAGAGAATGTGGAATATTATTGAAATTGAATTGAATTGATCAAAAATATGCTATTGAAATGAAAGTGTGTTTCCACCTGGAACACTATTTCCCTATTTCTTAGTGAAATACTGAGGGGTAGAGTTGGTTGCCACCCAAACCACGTGGTGCTTTATGACCACATGTGCCTATAAATACAAAATGCTTTTGCTTGTCATCCCCGTTGTGTTCAGGACAGGACAGGAACCAGGAAGACCTCTCCATTGCATAATGCAGTTAAGACATATATATAACCTGATAGTCAAGCAATGTACTGTGTACACACCTTAAATTTGTTTGAAACTGTATTGCGCAACAGTACCTCATCAAACATCTCAGCGTTTTTAATTAATCACTTTACGAGAGAGCAGTCGCCAGTGACGTACCTAATCCTAACTGACAGTGGGGTAGTTAAGATAAGATACCAAAACACTTTATTAATCCCAGACGGGAAATTTGGGGAGTTCCGCAACGTCTCCGACCTGAGATGCAGCGTGACACCACATGAAAACACACATCTTCTAAGTACATCGCCCCTCCTACCCACAGCTCAATCACTGTCTCCTATTACCTCACAGACTGCCTGGGTCTGACCCGAGAGGCCGACATTACTTGGCACCAGATCTGTCATCCACGCAGCAACCCGCAAAGCCTTAAGTGATCTTGCAGGGGCGTTTCATCCTCTGAAAGTCTCCGCGTTCCCCAAGAGGTGGAAACAAAGATGAGTAGAGTAAAGGAAACCTGACTTCTCCTCTCCAGTACATAAATTCCCAGAGGATCTCAATTTTTGTATCTGTTTCAAAACAAGCCTTCCATTCAGTTGAACATTGATTAGCGAAAGAGCCGAAGGCCTTTAAAACTGTGCCTGCCTGCACAGTATAATGCCTGCATTGTCCGTGATCTTGTAAATAATGGCATTACTACTAGCAATTCATTACATACTTGACAGAGAGTTGATTTATCTTCTTCTGTTGCAGGTTTATATAATTACTACTGCGATATGTGTTCTCTTATTGCCTAGCTATGCAGAGGATCCTTGCCTTGTTGAAAGTATTCCCACGTGCTTGACTGCACATTTTATAATCAAACACTTCAAATAAACACTAGCGACAAAGACCAGTTTGAGGGAGCCTCTGGCCTACTCATGTTTATCTCTCTAGGGGAGAATGGGGGCCACTTGCTTTATCCCTGGGATGACCTCTTATGTTCGCCCCTGCCCCCATCAAGAAAAAGAGTTCCTACAAATAAACAGGCGAAAGAAGCCTGTATTTATCTCCGTGTCCCTCGTGGGGGAAATTGACTGTTTATCTACTGGGATGAGAAGAGAACAGTGGACACTGGACAGCCTAAACAGCCCTAGCATTAGGCATGGGAAACTTTGCAACGTGAGATTTCTGTCACATTAGAAGAGTGGCCACCAATGGCCAACGAAAACAGAAGCACTGCAATTGAATGAGTCAAATCCAGCCAAACAACTTGGTTTGTTCGGAGTAGAAAATAGTAGTCGCTGAACCGGAATCACTGGTTCACGCGTTGAACACACACGAATGTAAAGCAAATATACGCGTTAGAAAGAGACGCGGGCCACACTGTAAGCATGGACTGCTCCTTGTAGCTCTGAGGGAGAAGGAGTGGAGGGAGACAGAAAGAGAGAAAGAATGTGAGGGATGAGGACATGACAAAAATAAATCCCTGAAGAAAACAAGAAGTTACTTCCGTTCAGAGCGCTCCATCACACGCCCGAGTCAACTGCTACCTCCACAAGCACTGCGCTCACCGCAGGCAGTCAAACAATTACAGCTTAGTCACAAACTGCTGCTCCTTCATCACTCTTGGGTGGGACGGAGAAGGACAGGCGGGTGGGAGGGAGGGGGGGGGGAGGGAAGCAGAAGAGGATGGAAAGGGAAGAGGAACTTTAAAAAGACTGAACCCATAAAGGATTTACTGGAACTCCATGGAAAGTCCCCCCCTCTCCACCAACGAGCCGTTACACCCCGCGACACCTAGTCCACCAACACGAGTCACTGCCAATTCTAGGCACACATATACATAAATAACCAAGCATAGGAGTTAGTACTTGCCATAGATGTGCACATGTTCTTGCAATAGTCATCAATGACTAATGATTAGTCAGGAACGCAGAGTCACTGCCAAAGAAAAACCTGTTCATCACTTTCTATTATCTAGGTTTTATTTTACCCAAAACGATCATCGAAACTTTCAGCTCTATCTTTTAAAAATGAATGAATGAATGATTGTGTGGGTGTGAGTGTGAGTGTGTGTGTGTGTGTGTGTGTGACTGAACATGTGCATGTGTCCCTGCACGCACGCATTTGTGTGTGTGCCTGCGTGCATGTGTGTGTTCGACCGTGCAAGTGATTATGGGTGTGTGGGTGTTTCTGCGTGCCTGTGTGTGTGTGTGTGTGTGTGTCTGACTGTGTGTGACTGTGTGTGTGTGTGTGTGTGTGTGCGTGTATTTGTGTGTGTGCATCTGCTGGCTTCACACCACTCCATTAATCTGGGAAGCGGAGGTCCATCTATCCGGCTCTACCTCTGGCTGTTCTCCCGGGGCGCCCACTGCCCACCACGCCTTGGTCTGGATTGGGGGGGGGGGGGGCTTGACCTGGGGTGTTTCTCACCCTGCGGGAATTCCACAGGTCTGTAGCAATCTCAGAGCCTCCTCCTCTGACTCCTTCTCAGTCAACACAACAGGAATGCACTGATTTAAGCCAAAAAGGAAAAAGGGGAGGAGGCGACCGCAGAGCAAGTTGCTCCGTTGAAACACAAGCTTTATTGTTCCCCTACCTTGACATTCCATCCTCACCATTTTTTTTTTTGCAGAAAGAAAATAATATCACACCCATCTCCTAAAAAAAAAAACTCCACTGTCGTCTTTGTGTGCCGTTTGCCACATTCCGCCGTGACCCTCCTCCTCCATCTCCTCCTACCCTCTGCTAACCCTGGAGCCTCCCAAGGCTGAAATGATAGCATCATTGCTCATCTCTGTCCGCTACGACTGCGGGATCAAGTGGACGAAGATTGCTGAAGAAGAATCCGTTACAGATGGATTTGCTTGCTTGGTTAGCCGGGGAATTTGAATCAGCCACGAATATACGGCTCATGTTGCCAAGTGGTACCAGTGTATATAGGTGTGTGTGTGTGTGTGTGTGTGTGTGTGTGTGTGTGTGTGTGTGTGTGTGTGTGTGTGTGTGTGTGTGTGTGTGTGTGTGTGTGTGTGTGTGTGTGTGTGTGTGTGTGTGTGTGTGTGTGTGTGTGTGTGTGTGTGTGTGTGTGTGTGTGTGTGTGCGCGCGTGCGTGCCAAGTGTCTGCGTGTGCAGAGAAATAAGCGTACCTGTGCCAAAGCTGATAAGCTACTAAAGTTCACGCAGATGAGGAGCGACGTCGGCGCGCCGCCGGCGGAGAGTATCCATGTGTTCCGTCATGAAGCAACGAGCCCCCTACAAGCCCGAGCAGGCCAGCGCGTTCCTTCATACGTAAACCTCTGGAACACGACCACGACCCACCATCGCAGAAATACTGACTCATTAAGCCCTTCAGTGAGTCAGTGAAGTGGGTCCAAGCACGGAACGAGAGAGCGTGAGAGAGAAGGAGAGAGAGAGAGAGAGAGAGAGAGATGGCTCAACATAGACCGGTAGAGACAGACCCACATGCTGTCACCGGGTCGCTCTGTGATGAATAGGGTGGAGGCCGGTCCGTATTTTTCTTCTCTCTGAATCCTGTGGGGAGTGCAGAACGTGCAGCTACTTCCTGCCCCCACCGCCGCCTTAACCTCCCCCGCTCTGCCTTGAAGTCGTTTATCCTTCCCGGTACGGTAGCACCCACAGATGTTTGATCAGGGCCTCTGCTCCCGACCGCGCTCCACCACAACACTAGAGAGGGCCTCTCTCGGTGGGTTTCAACAGTCCCTCGGGAGCTTCAGAGTCAAACGCTTGCTCCACCGCAGTCTGGTGAGCGCACATCAAACGGGGCGACAACACCAAGCTCTGCTGGAGCGGGGGGGACTCGTTAACACGGCATTGTCCTCAGCATGAATTGAACCCTAACCATGGGGTAATGTAATCGTAAATCTCCCCCAAAAATGTGTGGTTTTTTTTATTTCCTGATTTCCCCACGCTGGTTCAAGGTCAGGGATGGCGTTGTGACATGTACAAGGGAAGCCCGGCATTCCTTCCCCCCTCGGTGGAGTCATATTAGCCACAGGAGAATTCCAATGAGCAATGATAAATACCCCACCTGTGATAGCATTGTATCCCTTATCAGCACGACGATCAACACACTACTGACACTGTAATCAAATACCAAACGCCTCATGGAACATACCGCCATTTGAACCGAAACAGAATCCGCAAAATCAAACTCCATGAACGGGCTCCAATTCAAACTTCAACGAATCAACGACTATATTAATAGCACAGCACCCACAGGACAGAACAGGCCCAAAGGAACAAAGAGCCTTACCTTGGCACACTTCCTTAATCTCCTCGTAGCCCGGCTTGCACTGGCACTGGCTGACGGGCACCACCCACTCCCCGTCCATGGTGCAATAGATCCGGGGCACCTTCTCGCTGACGGCGTTCTCCATGCACACCCCGTCCACTTTGCTCAGCGCCTGGCTGCCCGCCACCGTCTCGGGAAGCTGGCCAGGCTCTTGACGGTGGCCGGGCAGGTCTTGTAGTACACGCGCACGGACAGGATGGCCACGCAGGCGCCGATGTCCTGGAAGGCCAGGTAGAAGCCCTTGAGCGACAGGCCATCCACCACGCGGGTCTCCGTGTTGACGGGCTGCAGGTTCTTGCGGGTGATCTCGTCGGGCGCGATGGTGGTCACCTTCTTGAACTGGCCCTTGCGGAAGGTGGTGCCCACGTCGGCGTCCGCCTCCGACGTGTACATGTTGAAGGTCTCCTTGCAGGTGAGCGAGGCGCCGTCGAAGGAGTTGCAGTCGCGCACCACGAACTGCAGCTCCACCAGCACGCGCGAGGCCGAGGGCCGCCGCTGGATGAAGGTTGTGCGCAGCCAGTTGTCCTGCTCACGCTCGCCCACGTTGCACACGGAGTACGAGTAGAACTGGGAGCCGTTCAGGGTCTTCTGGGCCACCTCCCACTGAAAACACAGCACACACGCAGAGCGAACCCCCCCCCCCGTTAAAGTTAGACAGGAACTCACCCACGCGATGACCTCATGTGTAGTAGTGTTAACCCAGAGCACTATAGGACTCGTGTGCCATAGGGGCCCCTGTTATAATCCACATGTGGCCCCCCCACAGCAGAACCTCTTCAGTTTAAAGCCCGGAAAGAAAAACAATGCATTGAGAGAGAGAGAGAGAGAGAGAGAGAGAGAGAGAGAGAGAGAGAGGTCCCACAGGGTTTATTGGACTGATGATGAACGTTTCAGGGAAACTTTTTCAGCAACAATAAACCTTTGGTTTCTACCTTTATGAATTATTTATACATTGCGAGCATCATCTTTTGTTCGGACATTGAACAGATACAAAAACGGCTTGGCATTTAATTATTTTTGAGACATTGGTGACATATAGGGGTCTAATCTAAACTATATCACCAGAAGCAAAAGCGTAACGCATACTTTTGTAAACTATTGCAGGGTTCAAAGCAACCTGGGGATAGTTTACTCCCTGCGTGTTACCACTTTGCTATTAATGACAGGAATGTGCTTTGTTAGCTGCCTCTGCTAATGTCTGCAACACCACAGCCAGCATTTTGAGATGCTGTTAAAAGTCAAGCTCAAATGATCTTTATCATAATTCCTCACAATGTACATCAACATTAAGCCTGCTTACTGTGTTAAGACACGTATAAAAAAAGTATAGACAAAAGTTGTCTGTTTTTATAAATATGATCAACTTTCTTATTTTATTTCAGGTGAAAAAAAGTTGTATGGGGATGTTTGCCTATAAGAGCCAATGCTTTCGGTTTTGGCACTACATGTCTAAACATGCCTATGATGCATCTGCACAGTATGAGCCGATTTGCATTCTGCATACGAATGGAACGCGATAAATACATAAACCCCTACATCTATCCTATAAGCTTATGTTTGTAACAGGTTACTATTTCAACAATTATGTCTGAAATGTAACGAGTAGGTAATGACTACATTATGCGTACTGATTGGCTGCATCTCTGACCACCACCATACACGCGCATAACCCCATGCATGCAGAAAAGGCCTATTTTAATTGCCCTCTAACCTACAATTCCAGTCAATTCAAGAGACTAAGCCTTAAACCACAAACAATCACAAGCATTCTCATTGCAGAGATCCCCACTCCATGTCAATGCTTTGGCTCAGACCTCTTCCACCACAAACTAAACTCATGATGGTATTTTTAGTTAAAGGGTGACAGGCTTTAGGCCAGGTGAATAAACAGACACACTTAGTTTGAGGAAACCCAGAGAATACGATGCACATGTAGTAACAAGCAGCTGAAAATACATGTTAGATAGGCCCCGTTGCAGACTGCATTGAGACATCTCTACTTACGCCTCGCTTGTCGCCCTGTTCAGATGGCCATGTCAACCAGCCCAGCTCACTCCCCGATGCCTTCATATCCAGCAGTACTTCTGTGGGGCCGAAGAGGTCAAGATTAGCAAGGCAGAGCAGAGAAACCTGGGTCGTGAATACAATGACCAACTGACCAAACTAACCATGAGAAAGTTAAAATACAACAGAGGCTCAAATAGAGGAATTGGTCGACATCATAATGTTAGAAATACAAAAACGATCGCTCTTAGTTTCGAAGACATGCCAGGAACCACCTAAACAACATGTGACACCAATTAAACTTTAACAACTGAACTGCATCGTTACTGACTGCACGTGTTATAAAGGTGTTGCACCATTCCAGTTAGCAGATTGAAACACAGAATACTATATATAATGATGAGCATAACTAAATAGAAACTGTAACTTAACACAACAGTTTATTTAATTATTATTTTTTGCAAAAACTTAAGACCCATGCAATGATGTATGCAAAGTCGTAGCCCGTTTGGTAGGCATTGCCCCGCACATCATGGCACGCTTGCTTCATTAAACCTGAGCGAACGCTGGAACTGACACTGATTTCTGAATGGATACGAATGAATCAAAAGAGAGTAAAACCACGCACCTTCTTTGGATTGCAATGTTATTAATATTCCGTTGATGAGTACATAGGAAAACAATATGCGTCGGACGCCGCAGTAATCCATTTGGGCAACTCGGCTGGCCTGGCTGGGACCCCGTCCTCTGAAACTTTAGTGGTGGAGTGAGCCAGTGGAGAACTAGTGAAAGCCTCGTTAGCAGCCGTGCGGGACGTCACGGACTCCGCCTAGTGGAAACTGTGTGGTGAAGGGGTGTAGCCAATGGGTGTAGCCAATGGTAACTCGCTATAGCCTACCTGGGCCATCCCACTGTTCCGGGCTAAAAGCGAAGCAATTCTTTGCATGCCGATGTCGATATCCAACAGTTGGCAGTTTTGAGGAGAGAAGAAAAGAAAAGAGAAGAGAAAAGTGGCGGAT
>NC_082388.1:22449633-22492933 GCF_031168955.1 Gadus macrocephalus | reverse complement strand
AACAGCTGTGGGTGACTGTGTGTGTGTGTGTGTGTGTGTGTGTGTGTGTGTGTGTGTGTGTGTGTGTGTGTGTGTGTGTGTGTGTGTGTGTTTCTTCTTTGTGTGTGTGTGTGTGTGGTGTGTGTGGTGTGTGGTGTGGTGTGTGTGTGTGTGTGTGTGTGTGTGTGTGTGTGGTGTGTGCTTGTTTTTTTCTGTTGTGTGCGTGTTTTTTCTTATGTGTGTGTGCGTGTGTAAAATACTCGTTTATTGTTGGGAACTTTAGCCGGATGGCATTTCGTTCTTTAATTCTCCATATCAACATAATTGTCCCTCATTTACCTATTTTGGTTCCTCTTGTCCTTCCTCTAAACTTTAAGAAGAAGAAAACTTCAACCAAAGAGGAACCTTCCACACGAGGAATGAAATCAAGCTGATGGAGAAGGCTGATCAGTGTGTGTGTGTGTGTGTGGTGTGTGTGTGTGTGTGTGATGTGTGTGTGTGTGTGTGTGTGTGTGTGAGTGTGTGGTGCGTGAGTGTGTCTGTGTGTGTGTGTGTGTGTGTGTGTGTGTGTGTGTGTGTGTGTGTGTGTGTGTGTGTGTGTGTGTGTGTGTGTGTGTGTGTGTGTGCATGTAAAACAAAGGGGTGTACTTCAACATATTTAAACTGCACCCGTATTAATGACGATGAGTAATATCCCAAGATGAATAAAATGTGTATAACTTCCTTGTTTTGCAGGGGGTTGCCATGCAGCATTCCACTGCTCGCCCGTGTGCACTAACCACAAACACACACACACACACACACACACACACACACACACACACACACACACACACACACACACACACACACACACACACACAAACCAACTTGGGTGGAGAGACTGCAGCACCAGTGATTGTTGCAATACACTCATGTACTTTGTTATACAATATACAAAGGATGAGGGTGAGGCGAAATATATATGCTATGTGTGTTTGTGTGTGTGTCTGCAAAACAAATATTGGCATTAAATAAACACACCTGTTGAAACATATCATAGAGCTTCAGATGAGTGATACAAGAGGCGGGAGGCTCGGGTGCATCGACAATTCTACACTAAGATGGTATTTAGTACACTTAAAGTACATTTAGTACACACTTTTTTGTTTGTCCAAAATATAATGATGAAACAAATACTATGTGAAGTGCATACTATTTCTGGGGGAATATTACAGAATGCAAGAACAGGACCCTACACAATTAGCAGACAGCAACGTCAATAATGCTTCAATGAAAATGTACACTTAAAATGTAGCTCAAAGGTCACACAATGTGTCAATGTGTCACTGATAGAACTTGGAGAAATATGGTGGTTTAAGCAGGAGAACATTCTCATATTATTTATGTGGCCTAATCACCTCAATGATTGAGGTGATATGGTCACGAGATGATAGCAGCTTGTGCTTAGGACTTGTGAGTCACTTGGCTGCTGCCTGCGACTCTGCCTGAGCACGCCTAAATGTACTAAAACACTGGTCTGGCACGGTATCTGGTATAGATCCTGTTGTTGTCCTATGTACATAACCTTCAACTATGAAACAATTTGACTTGTTAACTTCCAGGTGGTGGTGGTGGCGATAGAGTGTGGAGGCATGTAGCTAGCTTTTATTATGCTATGCAGTCATGTAGTTAGCCAGTAATGTGCCATGAATAACCATGTTGCTAGCTAGTTATGTGCCATGTATAGAGGCAAATATATAGATAGTGATGTGACATATGCAGCTATGAAGCTAGCTATGGGCCATATATTTGAGAAATGTTTTGGCAGGACAGTTCTTAATTCCGACCCACGCGACCCATCTACCCCTTTGAGAGTGTTTAAAAAAATTAAAAAATAAAAGCTCACGCCACTAGAGGCTGCTAATGGGAATACTTTAATAGCGCAGATTTAAGTTAATACAGGTGTATTCACGGATACATTCATGTAATAAACGTATCCATTGCTATCTAGCTTCAAACATTTGGACTACTGGTTGGCTGATTTAAATAGGGAAGATCAAATCTGTTTCTTCGGTATCGTTGGTATTATTAAACAACATGGAATATTGTCGGTGGTGGTGCATATATTCAGGTGATTATAATCTGTGCATTTGAAATAAAGTTAAACTGTTCCTTTACTTTTTCAATCTCACTGAGGTGCACCTCACTGTAAAGCCTCCGTTCACCAGTAGAGACCACATTGTGTATACCAAATCTTGAACTTTGATGATTGGGATTGATTGGGAAATTGGGATTACAAGAAGAGATTGAGTCCAAAAACATACAAATAGGGCTTATCCATTGCAACATCTCATTTCAAAGACCGTCTCCATTTTTGAATCATAGGAGCATTGGAATGTTAGTGATTATGTTTGTGGCAATGCTTTTTGTGGTAATAAATCGTGAAATTATTCCTCATTATTGGGAAACATTGAGAGGACCTCTCAATAAGAAATACCACGATGCATTCTGTGTACAAGCCCTATAGACTCATTCTCCTTTAGTTAGATGCACAATTAAATTGCTATATTCAGAAGGGAAAGGTCCCTACTTAAGCTTAGAATGTAACAACGCCTATGCCAAAAAGAGAAGCAAATAGCAGAAAACATGAACCCAACATGAACCTTCAAAATTGGGTTTTTGAGAATGGAAGTCAAGATATGCAAAACCAAACAAAGTTGAAAACACATGCAGCCCTATTAGCTTTGCATAATGGTTAAAGATGTGTGTGTGTGTGTGTGTGTGTGTGTGTGTGTGTGTGTGTGTGTGTGTGTGTGTGTGTGTGTGTGTGTGTGTGTGTGTGTGTGTGTGTGTGTGTGTGTGTGATATTAGCAGACATGGCATTCATGAAGTTGCAAGATAAAGTTTGTCAATGGAAAGTCGACCCTTCTTTCCCCTCAACCTGCTTCTTCTCATACTGTGAATAGTGTCAATTAACATTCCTCCTTGTCTTGGCCTGTCATGCTGCTATAAAACCTCCAAGCTTCACTTGTTCTGCCTGCCTTCACTCCCACTCTCCTGGTGTAATGACAGTGTGAGAGGAGAGAGGAAAGGAGGGGAGACAACAAGAGCGAGAGGAGAGAGGAAGGAGAGGAAAGAAACGAGAGGGGATGACAGTAACGAGATGAGGAGAAAGGAGAGGAGATGACAATGACCAGCGGAGAGATAAATGAGGAGATGACAGGAGCGAGAGGAAAGGAGAGATGACAGAAATGGGCAGAGAAAAAGAGAGGATGACAGGAACGAGAGGAGAGTCTTAGGTTATTTGTACTATCTTATTGGCAGCTGTTTGTTGTTAGTCTAGGAGTCTTGAGAGGAGAGAGGAAAGAAGAGATTAGAGGAGAGGAGATGACAGGACCGAGTGGAATGGCTCAGGGCAACAGGTTGTGTTTTCTTTTCCATGTGTGTTTATTTTAATACAAAAGCTCTCATGATTGATAAGTCAGAGCCAAATTAGTCATAAGCTTTCCTCAAAAACAGGCAAGTAACCAACTGTTCATGTTTTGACATGTTCTGTATGTATTTTCAAAATATGAAATGATACTTTACAATTTGCATCCAAAAATCAAATCAGAAGATCACAAATTAACACAGAATCAGATTGACGGACCATTTAATGATCTGCAGAAGTATGTTAAACAAACATTTATTTTACATTGTAATTGTCCTCATGGAGGAACAGCAAAACACACCCAAAATGAAGAATGATCAAAAGACAAAGTTTTAAGTTCACTTACATTTAAGTCTATTTTCATTAATTGCGTATAAAAATTAAATAAATAAAATATAAGTGCCTTCAACAAAACCGTTGAGAAACCTCAAGCCTGAAGTCATAGAAATATTTACAAAATAATGTAAAGCATGGTTTACGTCCAGAATCGCACCTAGCTTAGTCTCTCCTCCAGGTGGCTTCGTTTTGTTGCACAAAACAAAAATGAGGAGCCTGAAAAGAGACGATGTAAAGGTTGGGGATCTGGATTAGGACAGCAAAATGAGGGAATGGGTATCTACAGTTTCACTTATGAACACAATACTTAGAAGGGGAATATGGAAAGTTATTTGATACATCGTTTGAGTAAAAATCACATTCTTTTCCTTTAAGTTTCTTTTTTCTTTTTTCACTTCATTATGTATGAATTCAAAATATGTCATGCTGTTGGTCGTATCTAAAAGGATGAAGTTTACACAAAACAGCAGGGGGCAGTAGAGGACAGCAGGAAAAGGAAAGAAAAAAGGCAGTACATTAACCACAACTGCAACAAGAAGCAACAATTGTTGGATTCAAACTCCTAAACTGCTTCTATGGAAATAAAAAAAACAGGAATACAGCCTTGTAACTTCATGTAGGCCTATGAGAGATTGGGGTTAGGATAGAGTAGGACTTTTTCTACGATCTGAGCGGCAAATACAAAGTCGCGTATGAAAATAGTAGGTTTAATCAATCCATTGCGATTGTGATAGCAATTGAAAAAGGATATTTTGGCACAGTCAATTTAAAAATATTTCTGAATATCACTTCTGGTTCTAGTTGGGATTCACATCCTGCCCTGCCTGAAAAACAACAAACAAAACAACAACAATCTGTCAAAAATAATCCACTTGGTCTCTCCAAACATCTCTGCAGTCTTTAAATACTCAGAATATTTACAATTTCCCAATAGTCCAATACCTTCCAGCTTAAAAAACATCAAAATAATACATATTATTCACAAAGTTCCCAGTTGAGGCATTGCGTGTAAACCTAAAACATGTGGAGTCCTAGTAGTATTTCCTGGGCAAAGAACCCATTTGAGGATAGACAGTTGGAATTTGGCTGACAAAAATAACTAAGCAGTGCAGTAGATATGTTGATATGTAGATCGATAGATTACATCATTGATCAGGCGGTCAAAACTCAGTCAGCTTCCTGGCACGTAATCCCCTATTTTTTTTTTGCTCAAGCAACGTTGACCAGTGGATTGATAATTGATCACACAAATCTGTACAAGATTACAAGTGTCTTTTCTCATAGTGCAATGCCTGATCAGATTGGCTTCTCTATAAAACAAAAAAATAAATAAAAATTCACTTTATGAAAGTAAAAACATCCCTTTAGGTCTCCTTGCGTTGCTTCCCATTTGAATCCTACACGTTCCTCAAAAGATGGCAAACATTTCAGTTAATCTCAATGCAACGTGTCTCCAGAAAAGGCAGGGATTAGGGATGGGTGATTTAAGGACTTGGTGAATCAACAAAAAAAAGAGAAGGAAAAAAATAATTAAGTGCATGCTTAAATAATAACAATAATACAAAGTCGAATCCATGACAAAAATAAGTATTTCCAGTCTTTTAAAAAACCGAATGAGTCTAAAGAGGCTGGTGTTGGCTTGGTTTCAGGACAATAAAAAGACGATGTAGAAGCCGTTACACCGACGCGATGACAATCATGAGGTGGGGAGAGATGCTGGAGATGCTGTTGAGGAGGTCGGGGGCAAGGTGCGACAGGTGCACCTCGGAGAACTCGCACGGTGGAAAGATCTGGACCACGAAGGCTGGCTGGAGACACAGAGGGAGAGGAAGGGTTAGAGAACGGGATCACCGCAAAGCTTCATGGCACCACGGCGCTGCAGGCAGACAGAGGCCCCACAGCCGGAACGACAGCCGGTACGTAACTCATTTGGTTCACATGGTTAAAATGTTGGATCATTACTCAAGTAACAAGTTTCTGATCTCATTCATTAAAGCAAGGGTATGAAAACTTTTTTTTGTGCAGTAAAGTCAAACCAAACCATGACACAGCTTATTTAAGAGGAAAAGGGCTGCTTATTTTAGATGAATTGATCCAGGCCCAAATCTCCACTTAAATACAGATTTTAAAAAATGAAGATGTAGACATGAACTCCACACCGACCTGATTGGAGCCAGGGTTGGGGACGTTGATGATGCCGGCGGCCTGTTTGGCCTGCAGGTAGGTGATGAAGCCCGTCTTCAGGGCCTGGGTTTGACTCAGGACATCCTCCTGGTCTCGTCCACAGGGCAGGGCCAGCAGCAGACAGTAGTCATTCTCCACCTGGCATAGAGTCCAAACACGGTCAGGATACATGCACTAAAATATACCATTATCAACATGAACAAACAAACAAAACAAAAAGCAGACGCAAATGGGGTAACACAGACGCTAGAGTGAATCGGAAGTACCCAGCATCACAATGTGTATTATTTCGCATTCATCATTCATTCAACTCAGCCCTAATCAGAAAATGTCATGTTTTTACTGTTTTCTTGTATCATGGTATTGAGCCATCTGGTCACTCACAGTCATTCTGCGCGCCACGCTGTCCAGCTGGGAGGCCTCCAGCCTCATCCTCTGGACGATACGTAGCATAGAGCCCCCCTCTGGTGGGGGGAGGGAGCACTGGGCCAGCACCTCGTTACCAGAAACAAAGTGCAGCTGGACGGCAGCCTGGTCGTTCTTCAGGGCCAGCAGGCCTTGCCACACGATGGGATATTTCTGGAAAAATAAAGCGAAGGAATCAGTATTTTCTTTTCACTATGAATTATGCGATGGATGTCCCGAAACCTTTTGCAGCTGAATACGCTGAAAGCAGAGGAAAATCATGGTCTCAAAAGCAAAAACAGTTGTGCGACGTACGGCTGTAATTCTTCCTTTCACCTTACCTTTAGAAGTTGCACCATGTCAGTGGAGCAATGACCAGAATGCTCCAGCTTTCCCTGCGGATGTAAGCGTTGGGCCCCTATGGAGAGCCCTGTAGGTGGAGGTGTCGTTAGGAAGGCTGGAGGGCCCTGGAGAGATGAGTCTGCCTTGTGGGGCATCCCCGCGGGTAAAGCCATCGGAGATTGATAGGAAGGAGAGACGGCTTCCCTTTGCATTCGTGACGCATGTGAGAGGTCCACAGAGGAGCCGTGGCGAAGGTGTGAACTCTCTGAAGTGGAGTCCATGCCCCCAAGGGAGCCGGCAATGACAGAATGAGACACTTTTTCCCGGAGTCCTAGCTCATTTTCTGAATGGACCTGGTTGATGACATAAAGTGAACAGTAATTATAAAATAATTCAAAACATTGGATTTAAATTATCAAGCAGGAAAAAAGCAGATAAAGACATACTGTATATCAAGATATTAACTAACCTGGGATGATACAATTCCTCGATTAGCTTGATTCATTCCCACAGTAGGACGTCTAGGAAACTGGGAAGGGAAGCCCAACATGTCCCTGTAGACGGGGAAGGAGCCCGCGGCCCCTGGATGCATTCGCTGAACTCCTTGGGGGAGAGAGGACCCCATCACAGGACGGGACGCATGACCTCCCATGATCCTACTCTCAGTGTGCGATGGGTGCACGTTTTTGCCTTCCAGTGCTTTGGGAGATTCCTTGATGGTGGATGTTGTGTTGTTTCCCAGAAAAGGGCGGATGGATGGCGCAGAAATGCTTACTGGTGAGATTGTGCTGAGCTCTGAAGGGCGCGCCTGCCTCGCATCCACAGCTGCCGGCTCTCCTAGCTCCTGGTGCAGGAGAATGCGTTGGTGCATGTCTCTGTACTGATCCAAGCGTAAGCTCCTTTGGTCATTCTTCATCATGATCACATCTGGTTGAATCTGGGGCACGGGGGGCCTGGGCAGCCCTTGGTTGAAGTGCCTTCGATCTTCTTCAGACCCACTGCTGTTGATGCCCCCTGACACCACTCCCTGCGGACCCAGGTGGGACTGCGGCGCCATGTCTCGGATGACGCTGGATTTAGGTGTACTTGGATGATGTGGTGGCAGGCTTCGTGGGGAGGGCAAGGAATCGGACCGCCTTCCATAGTTAATGGCGGAAATTGGTTGTGTATTCAGCCTAGCCTCGTTGGCCATTGAATTTGCCACATTGTGAGGCGGCATTATGACCGATGACTGTTCTGTGTGTGTATGAGGCATGCCAGAATAGGGGGACAAGGGGGACAAGCCAGGACCCAGGGCAGAGGTACCAATAGGAGAACTGCTAGGAGGACAGGCCTTGACAAAGGGTGAAGGAGATTTAACTATTGAGCGTGGAGACTGCGGCTCCTGCTTCATTAGGGGAGCTGGGCGATCAGGTGGGATGCCAGAACCGGGACTCCTGCATGTGCTGGAGAGTGATGTGTGATGTGGGCTCATGCGTGGACTGAGGTTAGAATGCGGCACAGGCCTGCTCATGTCCATCTTTTTTGGTGCCGACTCTGTTCCTGGTCCTCTGTTTCCATGAGTGTGTCCATGTGACTGTATTACTGCTTGATTATACATCAAAACTTGAGAACTGGCACCCGATGGTTGAAACATCTTCACAACACCCCCCTGGGACCCTGTGGGATACGGGACTTCGTATTTTTCCGGCCTTTGATTTTCTTGCTTGGTACTAGCAATAACAGGTTGGGAGTTGTATGATTGGCCACTTAAAAGCCCTCTAGTGTGTCCATAAATTGTAGGGGTCTGAGGCCCTTTTGGGGTTGAGGGTTGAGATGATGGGGAGATTGGCTCTTGCTTAATATGAGATTTGGAGACAGATTGCTGAAACTCTATGTCCCCAGCGCTCGCTGGAGGGATCGGACTAATTTTAGCTCTCAACCTTTGGGGTCCTTCAGTTTTCTGACCCGAATAGCTTAACACAACAACACCTTCTGAGGTGTTGACTCGCAGGCCTTGGCTGGCAGCTGTACTGTAAGGAGTGTTCTCTACGACAGATCGACCTCTGGGGACATCGTTCATTGTATCGAGTACATGATAGCGACTGTTCTCATTTGAGTTTGTCCTAAACTTTTGCTTAGGAAGTGATTGGCCAGTGTTACGGTTGCTGAGGGAAATACGAGGAGTGTCCTCAGAGTCATATGGAATCGGTATTCGGCTGATAACCGAAGTAGAGGGAGAGGAAATGACGGTATGCTGGATTTTCTCCCCGTAGTTTTGACGTGACTCTGTAAGCGGAGATGGTTTGGGGTATTGGGGTTGTGGCGATAAATGGTGTGGTTCTTCAGGGTGTACATGTCTTGAATCCACAGATTCAAGAGAATTTTTCTTCTCCATTCTTGGAGAAGGCTCTGATAGTACAGATGTCAGTGAGGTGTTTGGCATATCCTTGTTTTTTAATGCAGAAACATATTTGGGTTCCATTAGAATTTTTCTTAACGTGCTTGAACTTGGATCTGTATCTGATGCCTTGGTGTCAGGAGGTAGTGCTGGATTTCCTTGCGGGCCTGCAAGTGAAGTTACTGCTTGTTCAGAGAGAGTTACCACAGCAGCATGAGGCGAATGAGGGCCAAACATTTTACTTCCCTCAGATTTAGGCAACCAGTCGGGGGTGATGGATTTCCCATGGTGCAATGGAGGAGCAATGAATTGGGATACGGGGATTGGGGGGGCTGGAGAAGGGGCAATAGTTAGGCCTGGTTGCTTTGCTGCTTGTAGACATTTTCTGCTGCTAGATGCCTTGTTTGTGCCCAAGTGAAATGCTGATTCTTGGGGTACAGGCTGTTCCATTGCAGGTTGCTCTGCCTCTTTAGGGGTGTCCACCTTCATGGCACTCGAGATGTCTTGTCTGCAAGTTGCCAGTGCAGTAACAACCGAGGCACCTGCGGTGGATGCAGCTGGGACAGCCTTGGGGTTGGTGGTCTGATGGTCTTCGGGGATTGACTCTGGGAGCTTGCTATGGGATGCTTCCGTTTCTATAACCTTCTTAGATGTTTTATTTATTTTGATTGCCACGCCTTTACGACTCCGGGGCTTTTTCACAGTCTTAGTTTTGACCGTGCCCATTTTCTTGACCGTTTCAGGTGCCAGTATTTTGGAGACTTCAGGACTTGCAGCGGTTGACGGACCTGCCTTAATCTCTGACAGGACTGGCTTTGCGCCAGGTGTTAAGGGTGCAACGGCTTGGTCTGCTGTTCGATTTTTGTTGAACGCTAAACGTTTGACTGGCTTTCTGATCTCATTGGTAGCGGGTGAAATCACAGTGGAAATTACATCTGTGTACCTAGGAGGAGCCGTGAAACCTTCTGGCTCTGCAGATATGTCTTCAGATGTAATTGAATCGATGGCTGCAGCAAGTTCTGTTTCACATGCAGGGAGAGCCTTCTTCTCCACCTCAACCTCATTCGGTGGCTCCAATGGAGTAGGGGGCAGTGAAGGTGTCTCTGCAGGTGGTTCTTTCAATGGTTGAGACTGTTGACCTGTAGCGAACTTAGCAATATTTTGAACAGCTTGCTCCAATTCCATTTGACGTGCTATAAGATTGGCAGATGGATCAATAGGAGTTTCGGTTTCTGATAAATCTTCCATTTCCACTGAACTGTTTTCCTTTGTTTCTTTCTGGGGGGACACTGATTTAGTTCCTTTGTTATCTTCAAGTCCTGGTATTGTTTTTGTAATGGTGGCTGCTTCAAAGGATACAGACTCATTCTCTTCTGAACGAAGTAAACATTTAACATCATCAACACTGACACGTATCTCAAGATTTTTTAGGTTGTGCGACTTCTCATCAGTGAGCTGTTTTGCATTTCTTTTTAGTCTTGCCGTTTTTATTTTAGTAATTTTTTCAGGTGGTTTTATCTGTGAAGGCCTGACGTCTACTCTGATCATTTCCTCTTCAGAGGTTGTGTGAACATCAAAATCCTTTTTTGGAGCTTCCTCTTTTTCTGACAATTTTCCTGACAGTACAGAATCCTCTTCAAGTTTCGTCTCCAACAGTTCATTGCTCGCCGAATCACTTGCCTCTGCTACTAAATGAACTCTACCTATTTTGCTGGCTTTCTTTACTTGAGGTTGCTGCACTTTCTGTGTCACGGGTGAACACCATTCCTCGGATGTTTTCAGGATCTCCAATGAGGTTGAGCTTACCCCGAGATCCACATCCTCTTCCATCATTTTGGGCTGATCCTCCTTCACTGGTGATACTTCCTCCCCCTGTCTGCCTCCCCGCTTGGGAGGCCGGCCACGCCTTGTAATGACCGATTGATTTGGACCATCCTGTTGCACCTGGTCTTTATCTGAACCCCGCTTGCGCATAGAGCGCAACGGCTCAATCACTTCTTTTCCAGCTTGCTCCCCTTCATTTAGCGTGGCATAGACAGATTTTACATTTCTGCGACGTGTTCTTCCTTGAAATAAACTTGAATCAAGAGTTTGTTCCAAGTCGGAGGCCGGTATTGGGGTGTTTTTCCCCTCTGATGTCTTGGATATTTCCAGAGGAGATGAAGCCCTCTTGAGTTTTTCCTTGTCAATGCGTTCACTCTTTCGAGTCACAGGTTTTTTACTGGGTGGAATTTGAGAAATCCGCTTAGAACGTAGCCCTGATCCGGCAGCCCTTGCTCTTTTGTTCTTAGGCTGTTTACGCTTTGGTAACAGCTTAATGTCACTTTCCAATGGTTGAGAAGATAAATATTTGTCCGTCTCAGATTCCTTGCATTGTTTAGATTCTTCATCTCCTGTTTTGGGCTCAGTGGTTATACTTTCAGTGAGACGGAATTCAGGAGTTTCGCCATCAAAACTACTTAAAGAGCTGCCAGATGTTGGGGGCTTATGGTCCCCACCACCTCCAATCTTCAGTTTGGTATTACTTAAAGTCACTTTTTCCTCCTCTTGAAATTCTGGTTCTGAAAGGGCCAAAGGAGAATTCTCAGGTAGTTTAGTCACAACTGATTTAACATCTTTCAATGGTGATTGTGGTTGGAATGAATCAAGAATGTGCTCTTCTTCGTCTTCTTCTGGGGCTTTACTGTCCTTCATTAATGGAGGAGAGGTTTCCCTGGGAGAGGTAATCTGTGGTGAAAACGGGACGTTGACTACGGAATTGACAGACTCTGTATTCATTTTGTGCACTTGATCTGATGCAATGACACACAAGTCATTGTTGCCATTTGGCAATTCTGCTTTGATCTCAATGGGCACATTTTCAGCATCATGGGCAGGGTGATCCTTGTCTTTTTGCTGCTGTAGCTCAAGAAATCGACTATGGAAAAGCACTTTAGGCTCTTGAGGGATGTTAACACTTCCAGAAACAGGTTGCAACTCAGTAGTACTAAGCTTCGCCAGAGGTTTACTGGCTCCAGTCTGTATGTCCTGATCTTTGCGCTCAAGGCGTTGCAAACGCAGTGAATCTTGTTCAAATATGGAGCTATGGAGAAAACGGGAGGCGAACAGTTCCTTTCTCTCCTGTTCTTGTGGCTTCAGTTCGTCCTTTTTGTCACACTGTTTTCCTTCTGAATTGGTACGAATCTTTTTCTTTTTCATGTACCAAGAAGGAATTGGTCGAGGCGCCAGCTCAACCTTCTCCTTGTCTGAACAACTGTCGGTGCTTGGGAAGCAAGTGGGAAGAAATGACCAATTCTCCTCCCGGGAAGAGTACAGGGTCTTAGCTCGTTCAAGGAGTGCTTTTGTATCAGGAGTAATGGTCTTATCTAACGCAAACGAATAAAACTTGTTCTTTTCCAAAGAGCCTGAGAGCTTAAGGTCAGTACACTTATCCTCACGTTCTCTGAGGATGTAAGATAGAGAGGCGTTGGTGCTGGGAAGGTCATTTTTGCCCTCACTATACTCATCGGAATCAGACTGTACTTCTGCAAGATTTGGATGCATTGTGTCGTGTTTTACAATGCTGGTTGGACTGGTCATTTCCATCCTCACCGAATCAGATTTGATTTTTCGCTCCCAGCGATGCAGTAGTTCCTTATCACACCCAAGCAGTGCTGATTTAAGCTTGGAGAACTCAGTATCTGTAGACTGAAAATCTCTGGTTGTCAGGTCCAAGTTGTACTTTAACGATTCAATGTGTGGGAATGTTTTCTCATCTGCTATTGGAGAAGACCTTTGCTCTTTTTTTATGAATGATAAGGAAATCTGGGCACCACCCTCTTCTTCTCTTGTGGAAACCTGACTTGCACTCAATGATGTGATATTCTGTTGTACAGCCTCATGTAAATGTGGAGGGCTGCAGATGTTTGGTTCACTTTCTGGGGAGAAGACTTCACTGTCAGATTGCTCCAGTTTCTTGCGTTTTGAAGATGAAACATTGCCTTCATTCAGATCAGATTTTCTGAGATCACACGGCATACAATCCTTTTCAAAATCATAAGCCTCATTACATGGTGGACTTTGAGATTTTGCAAATGTGTCAGGCTTAACAACCTTTGGGCCAGGCCAGCTACTCGATTCTGTTTGCTTTTTGCACCTTTTCATTTGTTCAAAGTGTGAAACAAGGTCTTTGTTGCATTCAGTAGTTTCTTTGTACTGCACTATGCTGTCTGCAGTTTCTAATGAACCCGGTTTCTGTTCTTTGTATTCTGCATCGGGATTGCTATCATCAAACAACTTTGTTAAAATGGAGCTACTTTGTCCTTTGGATAACCCACATTCCATTTGAACATATGACTTTTCCAATGAATCCATGGAATATTCATGAAGGCTTCCTAGTCGTGATTGCAGCTCCAGGGTGAGGCCAATGGAGTTAGTTTCAGAGTCTTTTCTATCTTTTGGACTGTAAACAGAAACTATTTGGTCACAATTGTCTTTGCTGTGGTCCCTTTTATGGATCCTTTTTAAGACAAGGCTCTTCTCATCAATCAGCTCCTGGGAACCGTCTCCTACTAGACACGGTTCCTGTCTGTTGTCTTCCTTCTCTGCATGTCTTTTTTGTCGGTTGGGTTTCCCAACTGAGTCTTCAAAACGCCTTTTCCTAGCCGCTAAACGGTCAATATCCACAGATAGGCTATCAAATCCGGCTTCAGATTTACCAAGTTTCTTTGTCTTTAATTTGGCATCTTTCTCAACAACATCTATCACGCTAGACAAAGTCTTTTTTTCTACTTTTCCAAGCTTGGGAATATCCCCCTTTGAGAACTCTGTGGTACATGGGGGACTTCTCTGTTCTTCTGAAGGAGATGCCAACGGATGACTGTCGCTTTCCCCCTTTGGTCGTCTTTTCTCTGGGGCCGCATGGCCAATTGTTTTACCTTCTTTACTTTCTTTTTCTTTGACGCGGGTTAATTGTACAACACACGGCAAAATATCCACCTTTACCTTCCCGCAGGCTTCCTTTTGCGTCTTTATACTTTTACTTTGAAATGCTGCCACAGGGCAAACGTCCCTTTCGACTTCAGGTTCAACCTCTTGGGAATTAGGTGAAGAAGCTTTGAGCTTCTTCAGCATTTGCTTATCGACTTTGTCTTTTCGTCCTACCCGCTTCTCCTTGTCGCTGACGTTTCCTCGTTCTACGTCAAAAGTACGATCTTTCTCAAGCTTATCAAGCTTGTTGTATCTTTCAGCGTGTGTCTTGTCGGGTTTCTCAAATCTGGGTGGGGAGACTGAACTACAGCTTCCACTCCTTTCAGATGACCTACAGCACAGCCTGCGTTCAGAGTCACTCTGTATCCTCTCCGAAAGGGAAGGTGATGCCGTTGGGCTGGCGAGGCGGTGGGGAAGAATATGGGCAGGGCTTTGACTGCGTTCAATAGTCCTTCTGCCATGGTCGCGTCCGCGGTCGGTTTCAAAGCGTTCCCTCTCCCGTTCACGTTCCCGCTGCAGGTAGCTGTATTTGCGGATGTCCTGCTCGTAGGGGTCTGCTCTGTACTCTCTGTATTCCCGTGGGTCTTCAAAGTATTGTGGATCGTAGTAGTCTCCTTGATATGGATCCCATTCACCGTAGAACTCCCGACTTCGGGTCGGGTATTTGCGTCTTGGATCTTCAGTGTACGTGGCCGAAGTTCGTACGTTGTCATAGTATGTTCGCTCGGCCGAAAACTCATATTGACTTCGTCGCTCATCCCTGGAAGAAAATAAAAAGCCAGAATTAAAGATGAATGACTATGTCAGAAACAATAATACTTCATCAAGGTAGATTGAGAGGTGGTAAAATAAAAAGCCTGCAAACCTTCGATCAGTTAAGAGATCATAGAAATCCCTGATGTCCTGGCCAGAGGCCTGCATCGAACGATAAAATGCCATCTGACTCTCCTGATTGGCAAAGTCCACCTGCAATAAAATAAAATATGGTTGACCATACATAAAAAACCGAGTCAGCAGAAACATAGGTATATATAAGATATATACAATTGAATTATAGTCGACTCTCATTTGGAATATCAACAAAGCATTGGTAGTAGCATAATTTCATAGAAATACAACATGGTTTGACTCACCTTGACCTTATTGCCCCCTATCTTCCATCCCTTGGCCTCTTTGACTGCAGCCTGCGCGTATTCAATGTTGTTGTACAGAATTAGGGCCATCCCTTTCATCCTGTCGAATACAACCTAGAGAAGAAGGAAACAGGGTTACATGGTTCCTTGAGGAAAGGCAATGTCAAACGGGTGCGATAAAGTTAACACAAAGACCTTTACCTTGGCAACATGTCCATAGCGGCAGAAATGACGCGTAAGAAACTGTTCTGTGGTGTTTGATGCCAATCCATCCAGCCAAACACAGGTCGTAGGCATACTTTTTCCAAATCCCAGCTAAAAGTTGCATTGAAAGAGAGATTGCACATTTTATTTGGCAAATGAATTACTTGACAATTAAAAGCAAATGTATAATTGAAATGGAAAAGATGATTACCTTTAGGCGATTGCTGCCAAGATACTCCCCATCCATTTTCTTGATGGCCTTACAGACACTGGCGATGTCGCAGTACTGTAGAAAAGCATACTGGGGGGCTCCATTCACCTTCTTGATGTCAATATCCTTCAGAAAAAAAAGAACCAGGACAGTTACTAAACTCCACCGTGAGCTTCCAAATAATTTTAAATAATTTAATGTTGATAAATGATAAATGTTGCCAAAAAAATAATGTTGTCAAGTCAACATACAACAATTTCTCCAAAGCGTTGAAAGATGTTGAGCAGATCATGATAGCTGGTGGTCTTCTCCAGGTTCCCTATGAATAATGTTCGTGTGGCTTTAGGGTGGAACTCATCTATCCTCTCGTCCAATGGGCGGAACTCATTCTCGCTTTCCGTCTCTGAAAAAAGACCGAAAGCTTCATTAAGAACTTCTAATGGTTCTCCAATGAGCGATCCCGTAACCAAGCATTTTCAAAACCTAGCCGTGACTCACCAGGGCCGTTCCAGGCTACGACCTCGATTTGCATTCCAAAAAACAGCTTCCCTTTCGACGCCCCCTGGGCCTTTTCCTGGTCTTCTTGTTGGCGGAAAAACACGAGTCCGTATCGCTCCTCGGATGCCCCATGGATCTGCACGGAGGTGACCTTCCCATGCTTCTTAAATTCATGGAACAGACCATCCTTTAGACTCGTATCTGTGGAAAAATAATAATCAATCAAAAAAAAGGGGCCGATTTATATCAATGCATCAAATATAAACGTCCGCAGATGAATTGATGTGCAAGCCCTTCTGCGGCACCTCTCGCTCGGACAGAGAGTGTACACTGACCTGTAGAGCGCACGGGAAGATTTTGGACCTTAATGCCGAAGCTTTTGCGCGGTTCATCCTTGTCGAGGGAGGATAGAGCGAGGGCGGAAGGGGCGGGAACCGCAGCAGACTGCACAGAGCGTGCAGGGGAGTCGTCACTGGAGCTGGTGCTGGAGTCACTGGGAGCACACACACAACATTGACTAAGAGAGGAGCACTGTGCAGAGGTGTAGGGTTTTAGTGTTTACGTCGGTGGCTCAGTTTCCATACGTTGGCACAGTGCACACAAAAACAGCATTGTGAAAGCCAAGTCCATTTGAGGAAAAAACAGATTCACAATCAGGTGGGAAAAGATGGGGCAGATCCACTGAAAATAAATAATTTGATTATTGGCAATACCTAGGGAGAAAGAGTGCCATTATGGTCGACAGCAAAGAGGAGAAAGAGATTTGATCCATGCATAGATATAATATCTATAAATCGATTAATATAATCAAATGTATATAACCTTGCATATTTATAAGAACCTTGTATAATTAATCTATAATAATCCCATATTAAGGTAATGTGAACAGTATCAAGAGGGGGCTTTATATTCCATCAGTTCATTCAGTTGGGGCTCGTGCTTGCGTCCATTTTAACACAGAACCCCGTCAATCCTCAGACCCTGTACGCTGTTCAAGGCACATTGCCGTTTTGTTTTCTTCTCCCCTCTTCTCCTCTCCTCTCCTCTCCTCGTCAGACACTCCCGGAAGTGCTGCTGACGAAACCTGGCCTATGGGGGCGGGCAGGGAGCCAGCAGTGGCCAGCCATTTCCAGTTCCAACTGGATCTCGGAGGAGGTGGGGGAGGGGGATGGGGGGGAGCCATTACCCACAAACAGAGGTAGGCAAGTGAGAAAATACACCAGTCCCTCGAAAATGTCCCTTGCTGCACTACTTGACCCAACCACACGGGGCACCAGACACAACAAAGATACTGAAGCAAAACCGTGGTGACAATTTCTGAAGCAGATCAAGGATAAAATGTAATTCACTCATTGTAGGCCAGATTTGTTGTTGTTTTTTAGGTGTTGCTATTTATTGAAGTGTGATGAATATTCATCTGGAATGTTTTCATACCAGATGAATACAATTTGTTTCATTTGATAACTGAAACATTGATCATCTCTTCTACTACAGCAGGTGCAACCATCTACCAGCTGTCTCTCAGGAGCAGGATCTTCCACAAAGCCGTCTATCACACCTTGATGATCCTGACATCCTGACAGAAAACAATGCCTTTCCTTGTCATCACATTATGCTCACTTATTCAAGAGACAATCTCAATTAAAACATATAGCTCACTTTGCAGTAGTGCATAACGCAATGGTTGATAGGAAAGCTTTGCAGGAATACATCGGTTTGTAGTGCACTGAAGTTAGGTTCACATTATTACATTTGGGAAGATGATTTAATTGGACAAACAGCATTCACTAGCCACCAAGCTGACTGGTATATAAATAGCACATAAAACAAAACAGCAGTACAGAGAGAAATAGAATTACAGTTCTTGATGAGGTTAACTGGACATATGAATCAGATTTAAATCATTTGTAACAAAAAAGTGGATTGAAATTAAAGCACTGCGAAATAGGAAGAGTGGGGATTCTAATTTTAAGTCAGAATTATGCAGACTACTTCTATCTTTTTTCCTTTTCTTCACACACATTTATTTGGTGAATTGGACAATCAACCATCATTGTTTCCCACCAAACTGCTAATATTTGTGTACTAAATGGTATAATACAATAAGATCAGTGCATAATCAAATTGAATCAGGACGTCAGAAAACATTCAAAACAATCAAGAAGAATGATGTCTATAATGTAATAGGGCGCCATGTAATTATAACATCAGAACACGACATATGGTGCCAGCAGGACATCCAACGGCAATAAACGTTTTTGAGTCGGCTCACCTGCCACTGGTGCTGCTGCTGTCGCTGCTCATGGAGTCGGAGCTGGACGAGCGACTCCGGGAGCCCAATGTCTGCCCGGCCAGAACGGCCGTCTGCCCCGCCAGACCGGCCGTCTGGCCCGCCAGCCTCTCAGGAGACGGGTTCCGGGAATGCGCGGAGCGGGACCTGCTGCGGCTCTGGCGGTACGTGCGCTCAACATGGCGCCCCCTGTCGTCCCGGTAAAGGTCCCGGTGGACGACGCTGGCCAGCGTAAACGACTCCCGGGCGCGGCCGGACTCGTAGCGCGGCTCGGGCGTCTCGAAGCGGCAGGGGCTACGGCTGTGGGCGCGGTAGAAGCCGATGACGCTCGACGTCGATCCCCCGCTACCGACCACGGCGCCCGCTGCTCCGCCGGCTCCGCCGCTACTACCGGCCACACAGCTAACGATAGCCCCGCCAACACCGCCGCTGCCGCCACTGCCCGCTGAGGCAGACGCAACGCTTCCACTAGGGGTTAAGGATCCACTCGCACCACTCGTGCCCAGAGTTCTGTCCCTGGCGTCGCGATAATAGTCCGCTTCGTAGTGCCGCTGGCGCTCAAAGCTGCCGCTGCCGGCGCGGTCGTGGTGTCCGTAGGTACCGTGATCGTACGCTCGCTCGCGACTCTCGCCGGTTCTGAGACACAGGGGAAGGAAAGGAAAGGACAATTTACATTACACTTCCTGGCACATTGATGTTACCGTTATTCCAGCCAAAGTTGATTTAAAGAACTGACAAGGTAAAGGGAGAACTTTTTTTTCAAAATCTCAGGCAGAATTTTGTAAATGTTGTAAATATTATATCTAAATAATTTCGTAATTTCAGTGTAATTCTACTTTGTAGTATTTTTTTTTTTTGGATAGATAAGCCCAACTGCTAGGCTAGGGGCCAGTGGTCTTGCTTTTCCTAGATGCCTAGCACCAAAGCCACCTAAAAAGGTTACGAGCACTATTAAACTAGCTAACGTAGCTAAAAGGTGTTCTAGCATGGTTATAACCATTTTTTGTTGGATATACGTAGGCCTTGAGCGACGACCACACAACACTTGCTAGGAAATTGTAAATGTTGCAGCTGGTATTTACGTTTTGAAATACACTTTTTGCTATGCACACAGAGAAGCATTCCCCTTGAGAAGTTTTACGTGTTAGATTACCACACAAAGTAGGGTTGGAAATGGCATGTGCACTATAGTTCAGTGCGGCTCCTAGTGTAAACTACCGACCCTTACATTGTAAAAGAAAGTAATAAGACTGTGTTGTCCCTGCTCGCCCGTAAACCTACCACAGGTCAGGTTTCTGGGTCAGGCATCTAAACTAGAGCCCGACCGATATATCGGTTGGCCGATTTCAAATATTTGGTATTTCCTGATATATGCCCATATGAAAACTTTAGAAATGGTGTTGATTTATTAACGTAATCACCTCTTTATATATCCTCTACTGTGGTTGCTCAACCTCTAAACAGAGAACATCCATGTTAACACTCGCAACTCCCAGATTTACATCATGTTCTGTGTGAAGGGTAGTAGCTCCTCCCCATACACGTAATTGGTTCCTTTAGCTCATGGTATTAATCCAATGTTTCTGTGGCTCGAAGCATTGCTGGAGGGTAAGAGCAAACACTAATATCGGTATCGGCCCCTAAAATCCAGTATCTGTCATGTTCCAAACAAACTGCACATTGACCAATGTGTGATTGAGTGTAACATGTCTTTTTGTTCTCGCAATTGGATGACATTTCGAGCTTATTGGGTCTTTTAGTTCCCACCAACAGAACAGAAAAGTTCTGTGGGTCAAATAAATATTACTTTACGATAACATATGGTTAGAAATGACGATTGGTTACAAACATAGGGATGCTAGTAGGGACGCAAAGTAGGGACGGTGGAAAGAAAATAGATGTATGGAGTATCAGGATTGTTTGCCTCTGCAATACTTGTACTATCTTCAGTTTGACAAAAATAAAAAGATTTTTGAAAAATAATGAGTATGTGTCATATCAATGTTATATTAGTGGAAAAATGTAAATGTTACCGGCCTACTGTATTTGCCTATAGTTGATTTGCATCAACTATGTTGTGATTTGTTCAGTCACTTTCACAAAACACAGATGGGCCTGCAGAACCCCAACCCCAACATGATACCCATATGTTAAACAAAACAAAAAAGATAAACTAGCACAAAGAAATCGCAATATCGTATCGCAATGTTAACAGAATTCCAATACACATCGTATTGGCACTCAAAAATCCTTGTAATATCATATCATGAGGTCCCTGCCAATTCCCAACTCGACGATCTAGTGGTGGACAATTTTATTCCACCTTTAACGGATTAACACAACACAGTTCATTAACTGTGCAGCAATTTACAGCCGTGCATCCAAAACTAGATCCTGACCGATATATCGGTTGGCCGATTTCAAATATTTGGTATTTGCCGATATGTGCCGATAGGAAAACTTTCGAAATGGTGTTGATTTTTTAACGTTATCACCCCTTTATAAATCCTCTACTGTGGTTGCTGAACCTCTAAACAGAGGACATCCATGTTAACACTCCCAACACAAACAGATTTACATCATGTTCTGTGTGAAGGGTAGTAGCTCATCCCCTTACACGTAATTGGTTCCTTTAGCTCATGGTTTCAATGCAATGTTTCTGTGGCTCGAAGCATTGCTGGAAGGTGAGAGCAAACACTAATATCGGTATCGGCCCCTAAAATCCAGTAACGGTCAGGTTCTAAACTAACTGCACATTGACCATTGTGTGATCAAACTTATTGGGTCTTTTAGTTCCCACCAACAGAACAGAAAAGTTCTGTCGGTCAAATAATTATTACTTTACGATAACACATTGGCAACTTCAACAAAATACAAAGTAACAAAGTACCAAATTAAACATTTGAGCTACCTCTTTACCAAATTTTTTTTACTTAACGTCTGATAAGTTATAATTATTTAGAGTGGGCGCGATAGAAGACACGGGAGGAGACGATTGGTAACAAACATAGGGATGCTAGGTGGTATCAGGATTATTTGCCTCTGCAATACTTATTTACAATATTTTACAATCTTCAGGTTGACAAATATAAAACATGTGTTTTGAAAGATAATGGGTATGTGTCATATCAGGGGAATGTATTAGTGGAAAATTGAAATGTTACTGTATTTGCCTATAGTTGATTTGCATCAACTATGTTGTGATTTGTTCAGCCACTTTCATATACAAAACACAGATAGGCCTCTAGAACCCAACCCCCAAAGTGATTCCCAAAAACAAAAAACACAAGCTAGCGCAAAGAAATCCCAATATCGTATCGCAATGTTTACAGAATTCCAATACAAATTGTATTGGCACTCAAAAATCCTTGTAATATCATATCATGAGGTCCCTGACAATTCCCGACCCGACGACCTAGTGGTGGACAATTTTATTCCACCTTTAACGGATTAACACAACTGTCATTAACTGTGAAGCAATTTACAACCATGCTTCCATTTAAATTGTTCAAAGTAAAAAAATTAAGTGTTTTATGTGTAAAAAAAAAACACAGTATCAACAATGTTTACATTCAACCATTTCAAAACTAGATTTTATCTAGATTAAAGTGTGCATTTGTTTGCACAAAGGGCACGAGACACTGACGAACCGCCTCAACCTGTCTAGACGTACTAGCAGTTTCCAAGAAATCTCTGCATGCACACACACATACAGGGTTTCAGGTTTCGACCACATCCAAGGTCTGCACAATCTCAGAGAATGGGTGCAGAAAGCACAGCCGCGGGAGATTCTGTCTTGATTAGAGCCTATCTTTCGTCAATCTAGATTGAATATAGTATACAATACCGCCGGAGTTGGTTTTGACAATGGTTTTCTATATCAGAATACAGCCCTCTTTGCATCGCAATCTCAAAACCGTTTTCAATTTGTGATTTGATGATATTCGAAATGCTCATGGAAACAGGGATAATGTGCTGTACTAAATTGTTGCACAAAACATTTTGCTGCTCAAAGCAGTTGGAACACTTGACCATGACAAATTGTTTTTTCGTGGCCTTATTCTGCATTATTTTGTAGGTAGGTATACTGTATAGGTGATGGAGGGATCGTATTTCCATGAACACCCCATGTGGTTGGAGGGTAACTTAATTTTCTCTTATTGCATTTAAATGTGTGTTCCAGGTATGAGGTTGATGGATTATTTTGACCTCTAGATGCTCTCAGAAATGCAAATTCTTGCAGATTCCCTTAATTTTAATTTCCAAAGCACACGGTGTTACATTATTCATGATTTCTTTTTTTTTAATCAAATGTTGGTCTATCAAAATGTATTATGTCATGAGTAGTATAATTGTGTTTTTGTCTTGTTTATTATTAGTCAGCCAGTATTTTTGGGCTGTGTAGCAATCCATAGACCCTTACTGTAACAATTTATCAGATATTTTCATTTGATTGCCTATGAAACGAATGTGTAACATTTTCCCCTATTAGCATAGAGATTGAAGTCTGTCTGATAATCAAACCGTCACGATAACAACTAAGATAGCAACAGCACATTAAAATATAATATAATCTTTATTTCCACAGCTTATCTTGACCAGCGTAACCAAATGATAACCAAATGAGAGCATATAATTGAGTCCTATAAGAAATGACATTTTCTTACTCAAAATAGGCTGCATGGCATTAAAGGTTGCACATCCACGGATACGGCAAGCCACCCTGTTGATCGAATGTGACAGTGTTTCACTTTGATCACAGGGTGAAAAAATACCCAAGAATGGGTGTGGAAATGGGCAGAACAGGTTAGGCACAGGGAGCGAGAGAAGAGGAATAGGGCGCTATCCAAGGGAGAAACCAAGAAACTTCCCAGAGGCAGAAATACAGAATTTCTCAAATTACTCATTTAGTTAGCTGGGAGAATGGAGGGAGAAATAGGAGGTTTCAAACGAGGATGTTAGAAAGAACAGCTATAATACACTGGGCAGGGCATACCAACCTTTTGGGAGAGGAGTAACTTGGACTATTACTCCAAATATAATCTAAGGAGATAGAATATAGTGAGCAAAATGAGGGGTAGGTTGCGGAGTGTGGACAAAAAAAGAGGTAAAAAGACATCAATTGGAAAATGTAATCCATGTCATTGTGGATTGCGCTGGCGACAAATGTGCTGCAGTTCATTATTCTTAAAAATAAAATAAATAGTTCAATTGATATAGTTGGGCATGAACTCGTCCATCTCGATATCTGATAGGAGGAAAAAAACATTTGCAGATTTTACTTCCACTGAGAAAAAACTAAAATGCTGAAGAACATAATAAATATTAATATAGCGAGTGTCCATACATATTTAACTGCCAAGGTTTCAAAGGCTCTTCTTTTGCATCTTCAGAGAAATTCAGAGAAAAGTCTTTCATCTTCATTTAGTTAAAGTCCAGCAAATTCCAATTAGATCACAGTGTACAAAAAGCAATTCCATCATGGCAGAGGAAAAATTGACCAAAAAAATATGTCTTTCAACTGGTAATCCAGAACTTGCATCAACATATTCAGAAAGTAATCATCCAACCGGAAGGCAAATGGTTCGGCGATGTTTGGTAACCAATAGATGATGTCTCTCCAAATGGCTGGAACCAAGAAACCTTGCTGGCTTTTGAATACTGTTCAAACATTTCTGGGGCTGGAGGAAGTTACATCCCGTGTCTTTGGAGGTCCACATTGAGAAGGTGTGTGCAGTAATCCATTGGCGATAGGCAAGGTAATTCCATTGGCACTGTTAGCACTCCTTCAAGTCCATTACTTCCATCTGTTTGTATGTTCCAACAATGATTCACATTGATCCACAGCAACAGTCGTTGACTTTGTTATTGGACAATTTAGAAAAAAACAACCGAGGAAGTCAGAAATCGAAAATGGAGGGAAACATTCTGCTCCTATTTCCTTTTGTCTGAACTGGAACGAATGCATCTGTCCATTCATTGGTGTGCAGTAAGACATAATCCAAAACAAAAAATGAAAGAGATGGAAAGATGCCCAACCATGAGTTTCTGAATCGTTTAACATCCTTGGGCATCTGATCAGTGTTAATCCGTGACGGAGAATACATATCCTGGATAGGTTATCCGCATCACTCCAAGCCGAGAAAGGATTTCGTACCACCAGGAAAGGTGGCAAATATTTTGGAAAATCCAATTTGACTCATCCAAACAATGGCACACTTCGTGTATTCTCGGTTGTTTTGTTGCTCAGACGTACAAGAGATTTTATATGAATCCATTTGGCAGGGTATGGTTACTCCAGATGAGGTGGTCCCAGGAAAGGTGGATGGACAGCTCATGGACTTGGTCCACGCCAACGCATTGCCTCACACAATCACTCATTTAAAAGATCCAAAGATAACCTCAAACCATACGTCATTTACCACTCATTCAATCAAAACCAATGTATGTGTCTGCCAAGCCATCAAATATGCTTTCACTTTCACAGGGTGTCCTAGTGTCAACACCTCACGACCGCAAGACCGACGGAATCCAAAACACCCTGGGATATTTTTTTTAGAGGTGCTCCCTAGAGAATCATAACCTCACTCCTTCTGAACCCCCAAAACAAGTAAATGAATAGATGGAAAGATGCTCTGTGGTGGGTGGGGAGCAATAAAAAAAAAAAAAAAGTTCCTCTTGCCTTCAGAGAAACGTTTGCCACTTACCCGTCTAGTCTGCGTTCATAGCGTCCGTCCCTGTTGTGGAGTGAGGCGGGGGGCACATACACCTGCCCCCCGGCTGCCCTTGTGAACCCTGATACATCCCGGGCACGAGACCCGAGGGACAGGCTATCGTCCAGTCCTCTCGCGGCGCTCGGGATCGTGCCGGGCTCATTGTAATCCGTCCGCAGGTCTCTGTCGCCCATCTTGTTGATAGCATTGTGCGCCTTCTGGGCACTTTTGATGTCCACGAAATCCACAAAGGCTGCCACTCCTCCCTCGGACCCCCGCTTGGGAAGGACCTTGACACTCTCCACGCGTCCATATCTAAGAAATGAATTGGAACATAGAGAGATGCCCACATTTGTAATATGCTCAGATTCCTGCAAGGTATTTTACCTAAAAATCTAGTGTATTTAATTGTCATCCATTCAAGTAGATTAATAATGCTGAATATTAGGCATATAGGTTAATATGTTGAAGTGCAATAGAGGACAATGTATTTTATTAAAGAAAATCGTTTGGACAATGCACCATACTAGACAGTTAGATTGAATATGCATTATATATTATCAATAGGCATTTATAACATAATGTAGGCTATAGCCTGTAGGCTAGATGCATGATATGGTAAACCTAGTAGGCATATTTGCCTATCCACGAATCTTCCATTTATTTAGGAATTAAAAAAAATATATATATATATAAGATAAAACGCTCTAAATTGGCCGTTAATTGCTCATGAACATATTAATTGGATAAGCTGTTATTTTTGTTTATTTTCAGTGCAAATTAAATGATATTGTTGCTTAATGACAGTGGCAGAAAAATAGGAACGCACGTCGCGTTTCAATACGAGAGGTGGACCTACCCCGCATGAGAACCTAACCATAAATATATTGTATGCCAGTTCCCACATTGAATAGCCTCCGACGCCATTTTAGAAAGCTGTTCACACTGCTTACTCATTCTGCCGTCCCCCATCTTCAATGACTTCTATCACACATTGGACTGTCATGCACCTGCATACTCCGATAACCTCTCCTTACATTGTGGCCAATTGAGGACGACTGAACGTGCTGCCCAAAACGCCCTAGAGTCTCCCTGACGTTTCCCATGGCTCGACTATATTGAAATAAGAATCACTGGCGACAATTAGGTGCATTTTAGTTGACGGCACGCTATGATATAGATGGAGGTAGTGCGGGATCAAACGTTGAGCAGGTTGCGCGGTACGGCGACGCTCTTAATATATTCATGTCTAGACATCCCTCGAGCTCCGGTACAACGTAGGCTCACAGATAGACGGAGAATGGCTAATTTCACTGCTTATCCATTGCGTTTTTTGCTGTGGAAGTCTTGGTTTTCCTAATATTTTGGTTGGATAGACCCCCGTTTAATTCACGTTGGGTGAGAGAGCGTGTCTGACGCCAAGCTTGATATGAAAATTGGAAATTATCATGTTATTTGCAAGACTGTTTAGGGCCGTGCACGTCTCCATATGTTGGTTGTTTTCTATGATAGCGAAGCCACTTCCAGCTTCTTGCTCTGAGAACCGGTGCTGGTCCTAGACCCACGCTTTAATGGTTATATTTCCTTTTGTTGTACAAAGCCCCCCAAAAATAACGCATTATTGTAATTGCAATGCCATGCCATGCCTCATTCGACACATTTGAAATATTTCAAATAATACAAATCGTGATTAAATGATTAATCTCTGATATTGACGATGTGCTGCGATCTCTTCCACACTAGGCTGCACGGTGAAGAATCCAGGGTTCAAGAATAATGGGGAGGAAAAAATGTCAGTGTGCAATGTGGCAAGCTCAGTCTTTCCAGTAATATCTATTTATTTTACACATTGCATGAGCTGAAATATGCAATATTCACCTAAACCGCATTGCACGTTAAGGGAAAAAAAACTCCGATATGCCACATTTTACATCGGGAAGCAGCATCGTGGCATATAATTAAATAATGAGTGGTTCTTGAAACCATTGAATTATCTATCTTGTGCATACAATCACGTTATTTAAAGCCAGTGTGGTCCAAAGTGCACATGTTAAAATAAAGACATGACTGGAAATGATAAATCCGCATGACGAAGGAGCAAAACACTGGTTTCAAAACTCGCAGTAACAGATGCTCCCAGTACAATATGCCTTAGTAGTGAGAAAAATGTTTTTCCAAAGCAGAGCCATCGTTTGCCAAAATCTTCCTGTCATGTATTGAGGACTTTGTTTACACTGAAAGTGCATCTAGTCATCATTTACCAAGTGATAGATGGCAGGGAAGATGCTGTGTTGTGTGCCGTTACCGTATGACCAACAAGTTACGTGCAAGGAAAGGGTTATCTTGGAATTGAAGACACCCAGCCATTTGAGTCCAGCCAGATGCAGGTATTGATATTCCTTAGTAAGAACTGACAGTAAAAGCGCTGAATGGCATCTCGATTCAACTAACTTACACTATTTATTGTTTTCTCGGACTCTCATAAATGTGATGGGGTGGTGGACATGTGATGGAGCACCTATTGTTAGATCTGCACGTACATCGCACGTCAGTCAATACTCACCGCTTAAAGTGTTCAATGATTTTCTCTTCTCGTACATTTTCGGGCAAATTTCCAACCCATAAATGTCGTGTTTCCCGGACCATAGTGTGTATTCCTGGTCCCCGATCATACACATGAGTTTGCTCGGTCAATTACCTCCGGGGGAAAATAACATATTTGCAAAATAAACGCAACAGAATCCTCCGGCCGTCCTGACCCAGTGCAACCATAAGGCTCGACCCCCGCACGCTGTTTGATACTCAACACTGTGAAAGCGCGATCTGGCATGTCGTGAACGCGCTCTTCACTGTTCCCGTGACTAGGCGCGTCCCTGACTCCGTGCGACCTTTGGTCGTAAAAAGACTGCTAGTAGCTGCCTGAGAAGATGCAGCAATTCTATTCGTAATGCGAAGCACACCGCGCACGCGTGGCATTGTGTGAGAACCTTTTGCAACAGAGCTCCTCGGTCTCTTTGCGCATGCGCGCTGTTCAAGGTAACTTGTCTGGGAAGCTTTCATTTATCATAAAACGAAAAAAATCATTACAAATAACAGAAGGTTCTAGGCCTACCAATTACATAACATATGCTCAAGGCATATACAGCAATGAGAAGCCTCCTATATAATTCTGAATAGGGTTATATGTTAATTGTCAGGGGTTGGACCATGGGATGGGAAGGGATGATAAAGCACACTGCACAACAATGCAGACCTCTATATCTAATAATCGTAGGCTACTGGTTAAGGCTCCTAAGGTGGGAAGTCGAGAAATGATCAATGATACAGAGTATGGATATTTTTAATGACGTGTGGTTTAGTGAGTCTGCGCATGCGTAACCATGCGGTAAAACGATCTCAAAATGCAAGAGCGCGCATGCGAAAAGGAGTGGTTATAAAGGCAGAAGAGGAGTCTAGAAAACACTTCTGGTGTAGTTGACAGAGAGGCAGCAAGCTCCATGCTGTTTCATTTCCCATCTTTACGACATTGGAGCATTGTTTGGGGAAAAAAACATCTCCGTCGAAAGCCTTTTTGATGGGGAACTAGGAAGTCTACTTTCTACACTGTCTCGTGGATAGTACAATTTCTTACAGTCAATGGCAACGTGTGGAATTGCTTGACAATCTCAATATGTCTCCGAAAGACCCCCTGGATTACCATGGGATTCGGACCTGTGCCTAATTTCACAGGCCTGTTGACATGGAATAAGGACGGAATGCATAATAACGTCGGAGAGCCAGCCTCTGTAAATTCCCTGAATTCAATAAATATAAAATGGGCACAATACCGCGCGTCCAATGGGGATGATGTGAGCCGAATACTTCAATGTCAAATGTGCTCGAGCAGTATGCATACCTATTTTCCCTTTACAAGAGGGAAAATCATAACCACACTTTGAGTTTAAGAGCTCATTCAATGGGGTTAGTTTGTATCGTCCTTAAATTTAGTAAGCCGCTATCCAGTTAGAATTCTCGTTTGCAAGTGTGAATTCGTTGCACGCCGCACATGAATAGAAATTTAGTCTGTTTAAACGCCATTTTGTGCACCTTTAGAAGCAGTATGTTGTCAGCCATTTTACCAATTAGAGCAGTTTTGATCATGTTCAGTATAAAACTGATTATAGCACACGCGGTGCTGTGTGAGGCTCAGGCCTACCTCCTATACGAGAATTGTGCTCATCATTTACAAATGGGCTACAGCAAACCAACACTAGTACGCTTATTCAAGTGATAACCAAAATATAGACTGTTATGAGGGGGGGGGGGGGGGGGGGTATTTAAATAACCTGTGGGCTATTTCACTATTTGGCTACAGCCTAAAATCAATAGGCCTATTTGGTGAAGCAGCCTTAAATGTTTCGTCACTGATATGTCTGGAATACCATTTCACCAAGGCCTTAATATCACAAACGTAGGCTATGCAAATATAGCTTGATCCCACTGCATGATGTTTATTTCCCTGTATGATTTGATAATTGTAGGCGTGTCTTGGTTTCTTTTTGTTGGATCTCTTCTTCGTTGTAGTCCTCAAAATCCTCCTGATCCTGTGAGGGTGAGGAGATACGTGCTCTCAGTACGATGGTGTGGTGATATCCAATGCAGCCACAACACAGACACAGTCTGAACCATTTAGTCCAACATTCACTGCAAACTCGTTGGGAATATTTATTGAGCTGGGATAATAGTAGCTGCTGTTGAGTTCACTGACCGAAAGGGGTGTCCTAGCAGCCAGCAGGTCCCGGGCGGCAACGAGACACACAGCCTCTCCCAGGAAGCAGATTAGGATGTGGACCACATCTGCCCAGCGACCGACAGTCAGCATCAGCACCAATAGACCCCCAAGACGCACGGCCACCGCCTTCAGCAGCTGCTGCTGCTGCTGCTGGCCGGCGCGCGCACGGCTCCGTTCGTCTGTTCAAACGATCATGAGACATCTCGTAAAACAGGGGGTAATCTCGTAACACAGGTTGGGCATGCCAGTTGAAAGGTTGTATTTGTACATGATAATGCTGCTATCAACGTGGCCGATCGCACAAAAAAACCCAAAACGAGTGAGATCAAGGAACCAGAGTAGATTCATCTTGTTTTCATCAAATGTATTCCTTTTAAACATAGGCACGTGTTAGAAGCCTACAAAAACCTTTCAGGGAACTTAGGCCTTTTTGAGAAAAGGTGCGACCCTATCATCAGCTTTCAGCCATTCAATAGTGTATGCCATGATGAAGACAGCAAGACGTTGCAACCTGTGTCGTACCTTGCATGTACACAACCAACAAGGTGTAGCAAATAGTCAGTGGAGTCCAAAACTTCAGTGCCTCAGTGGCAGAAGCAAAGTGTCTGTTCACAATGGATATGGAGGCCAGCACAGCGACAGAGAAGGTGGCGATCAAAGTCCTGCGTAGTAGCATGGGCAGCAGGGACCCCCCCGTGGACAGCAGGGTCATACACACGCCGCAGTAGCTTCGCGAGCTGTGGAGTGTGTACAGCGCCTCCACGTGGTGCAGCAACCGGGACGTCTGATTGGATAAGAGCCACCCGAGCGCTGCCACCAACATCAACGAAAGCAAACGCTGTGGCGCCCCCTCGTGGAAAAAGTGTAGACTGCAGCTTAGGGCACAACCTAAGGAGAAGTGACACTGGACGAGCACCAGCTGACATTCCCTTGATTCCTAACAGTCGAGGGAGCAGATCACGGAGACAAAGGTGATTGAAAACAAAAAACACCGAAAATAAGATGTATTATTATTGGATTTAGAACAACTCATAATGTGTGTATCCAGTTTCTTACTAGCCCATCGGTAAACCAAGAAGAGATGGCGCGTAGAGAGAATTCAAGAACCACCAGCGAGGCCACTCTGGAACCCACTAGGGTCAGCAGAACCACCAAGACCACAGCCTGCAGGGTCCGGGCCAGGCCGCTTCTAGCTCTGCTATCATGTCGGAGCGGTCGCTTCTGGCCGGCCGTGGCGTCATGGCTGCACAGCCGTGAGAGAAAGAGATTAAAAGCATATGCACGGCATAGGTGTATTTAAATGCGAGCCATACATAATAAAGGGAAACTATGTATTAACTATAAGTAGACCTATCATATATTAAATATATGTAGCCTATCACCATCTGGTAAAGCAATATACAACAACACCCCATGTCTGAATTCCTCACCGCTGCTGCTCTAGAAACAGGTGCACCCTCGTGATGTCCCGCAGGACCCAGATTCCACAAGCACCGATAACTCCTGGAGGTCAGGGAAGGAATCCCAGAAATAAATGTCTAACATTTTGAAATTAAGGTTATAGGCCTACCCTGTGAATACCCATGTGAAAACCTATATAAATTGAGGTTATTTTTGTTGAACCGAGATCACTTTTAAAGGTCACACGTTGGCCTATAACAAAAAAAATGTAGACTGTCACAAATAGACATAGGCTACACTATGCTGTGTAGACTTTTGAAATGCTGCTGGCTGTGATGATAACTCAAAGTCCTCCAAAAAGGACGTATGTCCCACCTACCTTGAAGTAAACAATCTAACGGATTGGCGTCCGGAACCGGCCACCAGTTTAGCTTGTGTATAAACCAGTATATCAAAGATAACATGACGAATGTTTTTCCAATGTAAAAAAAAATACAATCTATTGGCCTTTATCGGCGTAGAGATTTTGCAAAGTGAAATCCATTCATGGCACAACAACTGAACTGTTATGTTAAGTTAAATAGTTAAATAGGAATTTAATTGAGGGAATAGTTCAGCATTCCCAGTTTGCTATTGAGCTAGCACGAGCCTGTTCTGTGATCATGTATCAAAGGTCACCACAGTGTCATATAAACACCGTTGCAAAATGAATCATTATTTGCTATTGCACATGATATATTTTTGAAAAGCTTGACCTTTTGTCTCTTGCAATATTGTTGTCCTTTGCAATTAAAAAAATACGTATTTTTTAAAGATAAATTATAGGCCTTTTAATTTCATAGAGCACATACAGATCAAACACTATCATAGTGCGGTTTGAGCAAACTTATTTGAATAATACCAGAGTTGTTTTAAAGCTTTAGTTTTATAATCGAGTTTAAATGGGTTTTCAAGAGCAGACCTACACATAATTTCTGATTCAATCACAATAGTAAACTTACATTTTATTCGGCAAATTCATACAATTATTTATATATTTTTATAAAATACTGCCACTATGTTGAATTCATAGTGCTATATGTTTTTGACATGATGAAAGTAAATAATCAAAAGGAAAATACAATCTATAAAGAATACTTTAGAATTGTTGAATATTCTTAAGATAAATGTAAATGAAGATGATCCCATTCCCATTGTTCCGGACTTTAAATCACAAAACGGAAGGGAATCTCACAGTCAGACATGGTTTCCACATAATGCTTTTCAAATGCAGCGTTTTCCTCAGGACTCAAGTGATTCTTCCAGTCACCAACCTCCCCTGGGAAAACAAAAGGCATATGTCTTCCAAATCGCAATTGATAGATCAGCCTTTCTTTCTATATATTTCCTGCTTAATTACCTTTTCTCAAGAAGTCAGACGCCTTCCGGTCAAAGATGTTCCCTGGTACTGAGGAGTAGTTGGCCATTGGGTTTTCTCGCATGGCATCAAACGTCGTCAATTGCACGATATTGTTGAGAATGTCTTCTGACAAGCGGTGACCAAGGAACTTGGCAATACGCTGAATCTCCCTGGCAGGATTCTGCATATTTTTGTATATAAACATGGCAAGGAATAATTCATGAATGATGAATGATTCATTAATTTATGTTTCCTGCAGATACAACGTTTTTCATTATCTGTATTCGTCAAATACCACCTACCTCTTTCATGTCCTCGAAGAAAAGATAGTGTATATTCCTTTTGTCCTTCTCCTTCCAATAACCTTTGACATGTTCGTACCACGATCCCCATCCCACTTTAATAACACATTGACAAGTATTAGTAGTAGTCCAAAATAAATAGGATACAACTACAGGATGCATGTTCTGATGAAAGATGAAAATATGTGTGATCTTGGACCGTTAACATGCTGACTTGAGCAAGCATGTTATAACATGATATAGATAACACTTTACATACATGTTACATTAATCACCCATTATTAAACATTAGTGAATAAGTATTAATAAGTATTATTATATAGCATCAGCATGGGGTTAGAGTTAGGGAAAGAAGTGGTTGTTCACAGGTTGTGTGATCTCTGATATTGGCTAGATCAGTAAAACACACATTTTCAGTACCTGAACCTCAGTGTCAGATCAGGCCCAATGTTTTTTCAAATACAACTACAACACGTGATCACAATCATGTGCACAAGTATTCACATATTCAATCCAAAAGCACTTGCATTGTCCTTCCATGAACTTCTTCTGGTACCCTGACCATGGTCCCGGCTCCGGCTGAATCATGTTCATGCGGTCAAAGTGAAAATAGGACACCAAGGTGTCTTTAGGGTTCCGAGCCACATAGATAACCTAAAATGAATGTGATCAAATAAATGATTGATTACATTGACATGCAGATCGGCCAACAATCTTTCTCTCTGGGATTATTTTCTCTGGAGCTAATGACACGACTGAACTGTGTTGGTGCAATGGACTAAATGCATTTTGAGGGAAATGATACAAATGGCTCAATATGACCACTCTATTAGGTGTCCTGATGTCGGGAAAATGGGTTCAATAATAAGCTGTGGCACCTTGCTTCCTGATTCCCAGAAGGACTTAGGCAGCAGCTGGATGGGTAGATGACTCTTGATCACACGAGGAGGATCCATCTTCTCGAGTTGAGTAATCCCTGAAGGGACATAAGTTCAGTGATCCAAGGTCTGATTGGTGAGAATAGGTGCAATCTGCCTGTGGTTAGGTAGTAGTGACCAGCTGGAGTAGGGTCAAGTATGATGTAACTGGTTATGTGGTACTGACCAGTAGGGTTAGCTGTGGTGTGACTGGTTACGTGGTACTGACCAGTAGGGTTAGCTGTGGTGTGGCTGGTTACGTGGTACTGACCAGTAGGGTTAGCTGTGATGTGGCTGGTTATGTGGTACTGACTAGTAAGGTCAGGTGTGGTGTGACTGGTTACGTGGTACTGACCAGTAGGGTTAGCTGTGGTGTGACTGGTTACGTGGTACTGACCAGTAGGGTTAGCTGTGATGTGGCTGGTTGCGTGATGCTAACCAGTAGGGTTAGCTGTGGTGTGACTGGTTATGTGGTACTGACCAGTAGGGTTAGCTGTGGTGTGACTGGTTACGTGGTACTGACCAGTAGGGTTAGCTGTGGTGTGACTGGTTATGTGGTACTGACTAGTAAGGTCAGGTGTGGTGACTGGTTATGTGGTACTGACCAGTAGGGTCAGGTGTGGTGTGACTGGTTGTGTGATGCTGACCAGTAGGGTTAGCTGTGGTGTGACTGGTTGCGTGATGCTAACCAGTAGGGTTAGCTGTGGTGTGACTGGTTGCGTGATGCTAACCAGTAGGGTTAGCTGTGGTGTGACTGGTTGTGTGGTGCTGACCAGTGACTGGTTGGGTGCTATTGACCAGTGACTGGCTGGGTGCTCCTAACCGGGGAGAGATGCTATGGGCGAGCTGAACTCCAGGAAGGGCATGCGGGTGCTTGTCGGAGCCCGCCTCACCATCTCCGCATCGCCGCCGTGCAAGATCAAATCTACGATCTCCTGCGTCCATGTAGTACCTGGAACGTACACGCATGTGCTGTACATATATGTGGATGTGTGGGTTGTGGAGATAAATAGTGGCGGCCCTTATAACGCTTTTATATAATATATTCGTATCATATCATCTATAATAGAGGGAAGTTACATACAATCACAACGAAAAAATGGACTGCGTTTGCATAGTGCTTTTCTAACCAGTGGCCGCTCAAAGCGCTTTACAATATTGCCTAACATTCACCCATTCATGCACTCATTCACACACCAACTGCGGTGACCACCATGGACGGTGACAGCCAGCTCATCGGGAGCGGTCAGGGCGAGGTGTCTTGCTCATGGACACGGCGACGCTCTAGGAGAAGCCGGGCTGCCGAACTAGCAACCGTCTGGTTACCAGCCGACCCGCTCCACCCCACTGAGCCACATGCCGCCCCTTTTAAATGACATTGGTTGCTTGCATCCAACCGTGATGGTTGCTGCTATGTTACTTTATTTGGATCATCCCTATCTTTAACAATTCTGTTCTTTTCAACATTTCCTACCTGCCTTTGGGTATGTGACGATGAGTAGGTCTTCTGGAAACGCTTGAAAGGCCTCGACTTTCTCCCAGTGCTGGACTATGGGCTCCAGCAAAGGGATGCCATGGACCTCTTGCAAGGTGCATCGGGTTACCTTTGGTTTCAAATAATAGGCAATCAAACAAAAGTGCTACAGGTAGATCAAGTAGCAACGAGAGTCCACGCAGAATTTCAAATGAAATCGGTCGTTATGGTCAATTAGAACCGATTTGTTTCCTACCGCTGGGATTTTAGTTTGATATTCCATACTTGCCTCGATATATATATACACACATATATATACACACACACACACATATACATATATATATATATATATATATATATATATATTGAGCAGAATGCATAAAATGTGTTGTGAAAAATCAATCAAATGTAAAGGTGATATTGAATAAACAATGAATTTCCGTGGGGATATTACTGACGTATAACAGTGTTCAGTGGCCAATCCAATCCAAATTGCGTGTTCATCTGCCCCTCATTCCAACTGAAAGCCAGGATGCTCTGGGCTTCTGGGGATTCTCTCCACAGTGGTGGGTCTTTCTGTGCTCAAATGTATTTCTAAAAGAGCTGAACTAAGCGCACCCTCAGACTGGCTGAGCAAACAGCCCTGGGCTCTTCTCATGTTCTACATGAGGACGGAGTACCAACTTCTGCCCTCAGGGAGGTGCTACATGGTCCTGCAGGGAATATAAGTTAAATCACTCTTTTGTTCTTCACTCCAAAGCACTGCTCAACCAACCGATAAACGCAACGAGCCTCAACCCATGGGCTGCGATCACACATTCACATATACACGATCACGTGGACTCAGCTCCACCACCACCATACACAGAGACTGTGTCTGTGAACAGATGATCTTTTATGTCAGATGTTCTTGTTCGACAGAGATTATTCTGTGTTGTTGAAGATTGTTGGACATATATTACAATTTTAACTCAAAATAAAATGTCCATTTGATATTAACTCAACAATACAAGGGAAATAGGGTGGTTGACGATCTTTGATGACATCCATAAGGAAAATGGCAAGATTATTGAAAATAGAAATAGAAATAGAAAACGTCAGATCAGGAGTGTATAGTGTTTATTTGTGTGTTGTTATGAACGCCCATTGATGTTAAAGTGGATGAAATGCCAATGAAAAAATGCCATTTTTCACTGGGTGCTTTAATAAAAATTAATAAATGTTAGACGAAATGTGTAAAACCTGAAGTCACATAACTCGCCACTGAATGGGGTCACGATATTTCAACAATGTGATCAGAGAAACCTTACCTTGGAGTTCGCCATCTGGAGTTAAAAGAGAAGTCAAAGTT
The DNA here is from genome assembly GCF_031168955.1 of Gadus macrocephalus. Taxonomy (NCBI): domain Eukaryota; kingdom Metazoa; phylum Chordata; class Actinopteri; order Gadiformes; family Gadidae; genus Gadus; species Gadus macrocephalus. Next base: position 22,456,260 of record NC_082388.1, on the reverse strand, counting down.
GAGTTGGAACATATGCTGACGTGCATCAAATGTTCCAATCTAAAATTCAATCAATGATCCAGGAGCGCTTTAGCCTGGCACCGCCCACCTACCTACTTCCTCTCAATTTTCATTCCACTGAAGTATGGGTCTACTACGGTAAATATATTCAGGGCTTCCTTCGAAGCCAGATTTTTGGCGTCAACTCCAATAGTATCTGTCTGCGTCCTGCAAGACGGAGGCGTAACTTGTAGTAGGAGGCGTAACTTGTACTAGGAGGCGTAACTTGTTCTTTTCTAAATCGCGGTCCACGCGAGATCTTTCTCTTTTCGCGGTAAACAAAAAGCGTTGTAAATCACGGTTCACACGAGATCTTCATTGAAGTCGGGTCTTCCGATATTCATGACGGTATGTAAATTTAAGGCCTAATATTTGAGGTCCGAGTTGCGGTCATTTATGTACCCGCGCACCACTGCTACATAAAGATCACTTCCGCGATTTAGAAAAGTACTAGACACGCCTCCGACTACAAGTTACGCCTCCGACTACATGTTACGCCTCCTACTACAAGTTACGCCTCCGTCTTGCAGGACGCAGGCAGACCCAACTCGTCCAATCAGCGAACAAAGGGCGTGGCTGAGAACGATGACAGAGTCAGCTCCATGGAGTCAGCTCTCGTTGACGGACATCTTCACGCACGGTATTTGGTTTGTTTACAGTCTGCGCGCATCGTGATTCCCGGCCAAACGTTAACGATTGGTTATGGCAGATCCAGAGTGGCACTGGGCAGATCCAATAGTTTAAACTTCAACAGACACCCGCCTTCAAGTGAGTTACCGTTTGTCAATTGAGTAGGTCCAGACTCTCTGTACAAATGAAATGAAGTACGAGAGTCTGGTAGGACCAGGCTAGGAGCGCTCAGCACGGATGGGTGGCCGCCTGTAGGCGGAGGAGGGAACTGATGCATGCAGACAGTTGCTGCAAGACGGAGCTGATGAATAAAAAAAGTTATCATTTGCGAGTCGTGGGACTTAAATGATTAGCCCAGCAGGAACTTCTACTTCAAAACCTTCAACGATTATCTGACGGCTGACTGTGATCACGTTTGCTGAAGCTACAAGCTAGGACTACAAGACTACATGATGTAGGACACAAGTCTACAGGAGGCTCACCTGCTGCTATCAGTGGTACTGTTACTGCAAAGAAAAATTGCAATGTTCATCAATGGGTTAGTACGCGGACACCGCAGGGAAGGCCGCCAGTGGGCGGGACTCACCGCCAGGGGGCGAGAATCACCGCGATGCTTGCTAGGTTTCCGCAACATTAGATGGCGCCCTCATTCCATGGAATACTATAGAAATATATATCTATTCCATATATATATATATATATATAGGCCTATAGGCCTACACACACACACACACACACACACACACACACACACACACACACACACACACACACACACACACACACACACACACACACACACACACACACATGTCTCATCAGCCTGTGTATCGTGTGTATTTGTCTCAGCATGTGTAACGTGGGTCTTTGTTTTGTTTTTCACTTCAGCGTGTGTGCTGCGATCTTTGTGTGTGTGTTTCTCATCAGCATGCGTAATGCGTGACTTTGTGTGTTGTGTTAGGTCCCGCCCGGGCAGGGCGCAGTGACTGCAGGCCATCACGTTTGGTCAGGGCAGGTCAGACACACAAGTGTGTCATTTGTTTTCAAATGGTTGCCTATCACATGAACTGAAAAGTAAATTATTAGAAAACAGCATGAAGAAAACCCAAGAGCAGCACATCGGTTTATAGAGGCCTATCTGTGTCAAGGACATTTTGACGCCAAAACTGTGATAAAAAAATCAACGGATAAAAAACGGATCACCGGAATAATTTTCTGCCAGTGCAATTAGCACAATATAGAAGGCCTCATACATAATATTAATAGTAGGCCTATCTGAAAGCATAATTTACAAACATCATTATGAACACTAGCAGTGAAAAAATACGTTCAAGCTGTTTAAAATGAATGCTGGTGGCGTGGACACTTAGTAGGGAGATATCCTTAGCAGGACCCCTAAGACATGTTACTTAAGCGTGTATTTTCTAAGATCTAGGGCTGTCCCTTCGCTACGTAACGGGTAAACCGCTGAGTCATATGCCAAAGCCATCTGGTGCTGTAACACCATTAGGCCTGAGAAGTGGCACACGACAGCATTTCACCAGACGCAAACATGTTGATCTCCAAATGGTTAGTGACAGCATCATGCTGGTCATCGTTTGTTTCACCAAAGCATTTTTGTTCAGTTATTTAATCATTACATCAAAATAAAACGAATTCATTTTGTATGCAGAGAAGCACAATCAAATTAAGTTGTAATAAAGATTGTGCTTCAATCCTTGCGTCAATGTGACTTTACCTCTATAGATAAATAACAATTCATGTATTAATCACTAACATGAATGCCATATCCATCAACGAAAGCAACAATCATACACCAGCTTGTCCTTAGAAAACGGTTCAATATTTATTGCAAAATAGTTTTGTACAGAATACAACAAAGAAGGAAAACAAATATGTCAACAGCAGAATAATGGACAGTAAGGCGAACACCAGAAGTCAGAGAGCTGTACAAACCCAATGGTAGCACACGTTGCTTTTCCTCGTGTTACTTCACATGTAGTCCTCCCTCAACTCCTCACTCATTCCCCCTAAACACACTTAGGCCCAATCCCATTTCTACCCCTTACCCCTTCCCCCTCCCCCTTGTTTTGAAGGGGTAAGGGGTAGAAATTGGATTGGGTAGTGGCCCTGTCCGGTCCACCAACCAGCCGCTGCAGACAACTCAAAACCTGTCATTGTGAAATTACCGCAAGAAACGATATCCCATGACATGGCAAGTCCCACCAATATGTATCTAAATGTATATACATAGGTCTCAATACTCCCCTCAAAAAAATCATATTGTGACATTTTTGGAAGTGACAAAGTTGTCCTTCAGAAGAGTACAAGGTGATACAGAACGACATGGCTTCAGACCAGAGCATGGCTCCTCTTCTATCATTAGTGTAAGCTAATCATCTTTGAGATCCGCCGAGAGCTGGAACACCCCAGAGTGTGCGACAGTGCGAGGAGACCGATATTATTCATGTTCTTGGTCCTGATATCTTTTTTATTTTCCTTTGGCGTGCGTTTCCCGTTACACATCTTCATGCGATTTTTGGCACAGATAATAGCCGTTTGAATCAAAGGAAACCTTCGTGCTTAAAACCGTTCGGTCTCACCCATCTTGTTCTCTGAAAACAAGCGTACAACTTCTGCCACATCAAAAAGGCATAGGTGAGAGACATACTTTTTTCTTTTAAATCCAACATTCAAAAGTACATCTCGGACACACCCCAAAGTCTCCCCCCCCCAAAAAAAAAATCCTACCTCTGGAAGTTGGTGTTTTCAAATCGTAGTACAAATTAAATAATGATTAAAATAGTTGTTGTTTTTATTATATGCGTAAGCCCTTCAAGAAAACAAGCCAAAAACATTACAAAGAACAACAATGATGTACAATCCGGAATGGCTGCCAAAAACCCAAGACAAAAGACACGGAACCATCTCGTAAATAGAGCCGACGTATGAGACAGACCGATATCTACAAACGTAACGCATTTATCTGTTTTTTTGTTGCCGTCTTACTTTTGGTTGATAAATAAGAGAACGCTTCTTCTTTACAGTGAATAAAAAACAGCGTTAGTCAGCACTAACGCCGCTGTTGTACAGCACAGATCCACCAAAGTTTAGATGACTCCACACAAAGAAGAGACTGCCAAAATAAAAGCCCCGGGGACCGCACTATCATGCTTTTGCACAAACATACCGACGATAACAGTGTTGACTGCTGCTTGTAAAACGCGAAAGAGAAAAAAACAAAAACGCCCCCCAAAAACCTTAAACACTTCACAAAAAGGAAGGGGGGGGGGGGGGGGGAGGCTGCTATGTAACGTAACTAATTTGTTGGGTTTATGTCATGCTAGACCAGAGCCTAAATGGATCACTAGCCACCTTCCGTGACCTAACAACACGATGGCTGGATCGAGCTCCACACCGTTGGGAAGATGGGTGACCAGGCTCGCGACAGCTTCTGCGGACGACCAAACAAGGGCTTCCCGTCGTCGCCAGTACAAGCCGCGGAGGTTTTCACCATCAACACAACGATGAGAGGAGCCAAAGACGACTACAGCAGAAGTTACTTTCCACACATAAATAAAAGTCTGGGCTATTTACTACTTGCACGTTGAAAAAAAAACGGAACTGTAACTAAAAAGTACACGCCCACACACACACATACACACACAGAGTCATGTGAGCCTTTACAATATGCATATTTTCATGCATATATATATTGTGTTTTTCCCCCCTTTGTATACAGACGTGACTAAGGGGGGGGGGGGGGGGGGGGCATTAGGGGCTTGTAGCTTCCCCATCTTCAGAAACACTGATGGAAAAATTAAAAAAAGTAACTCGACGTAACCGAATGAGAGCGCAAGGATGGGGGGGGGGGGGGGGGGGGGGGCCGCAGGGGGAGAGGGGGGTAACAGAGATCCATATTCGAGCAGCCTGTGAGGATTGCGTCTCAGGGGCCCCTAGGCGACTGGGTCAGCCTTGCGATGGCACTGGGCCCTCTGTGGACGAGAGTGGGGGACGAGCAGAAGAGACGCGTGGGGGTCGGGCCGGAGGAGACCCCGACCGCGACGGAGATGGAGTGGTTGGGACACACACACACCGCCAACCCCCCCCCCCCCCCCCCCGAGGGAGAGAGCAGGGATCAACAATCTGGCATCAACACACCTGCGGCAATACACCTGGGCGGGAGAGTGTAACAGACCGGCGGCGCCGTAAACTAAACTACCTTCTTCGAGCAACACGCGTCAAAATGGCGGCGGCGGGGGACGGGGGACGGGGGACGACGGGGGGAGGAGATGGAGGAGGGGGGGGTTCAGACAAACAGCTGGATGCGTTCCCGGATGGTCTGGCGGCAGATGGGGCAGGTCTTCAGGGCGGCGCTGCAGTCGATGCAGGAGGCGTGGCCGCACTGGAACACCAGCTTGATGTGGTTGTCGATGCAGATGGGGCAGGTGATGCGCTCCTCCATCTGACGGTAGCGTGACTGCAGCTGCTCCAGCAGGTTGTGCTGCTCCGAGTTCTCCGTGCCGGGGCTGCAGTCCACCTCCGTCTGGTCTGGAGGGGACCGCCGCGACAAGCGGGACAGAGAACACACACACACACACACACACACACACACACACACACACACACACACACACACACACACACACACACACACACACACACACACACACACACACACACACACACACACACACACACACCCACACACACATAACACACACGTCAGGGAGATGGACGAGCGACAAACAATCGGTTTTGATGGAACACCGCGGGCGCAAACGCCATTCACATGAGCAATCACTTGGTAAACACATGGTGTAGACAATGAAAGAAAAGGTACGGTATAGCTTAAGACAGGCAGCCATCGTTGAACACAGACAAGGTGTGGCAGATGGGACCTGTTGTACTAACCTTGTCTGATCTTCTTGGTGATTGTGACTTGGCATTTGATGCATTTCTTCATTCTATGGGCACACTCTGTTGGAGAGGAGGGAGAAAAGGATCGAGATGATAATGAGAAGAAGGCCCACATGAATAATAACCACTCGACGTCTGGTTGGGGACCACACCAGAGCCCCAGAACAGGATGGAGCTCCTCTATAGCTTGATGAACAGTTCTGCGTACTGCACGTTTCACATGGCGATACCGCGACACGACGCAGATTTACGTAAAACGGAATCGCAACACGGAATCTGTACCATCGAAAATATGTGGAGGAAGCACTGCCTTCACGCTGGAGCACACGCTGCAGGATCGTTCAAATGCACTTGTGATAGGCAGTGGGTGTATCTCAGCCCACTGACAATACAGTGTTTGGATTTTTTTCAACGAGTGCATTCAATTTATTTTCTGCCTCTGGCTGTCAAAAACAGAACCCTCCACCCGTCCTGTGCCCGGCCGATCAGCGATGTCGTCGACGCACGCGACAGACCTGAAAAGGGGACTTGGACCGGGGTGCAGTTTTAAACACAGAGGGGGACACACCCACCTTCGCAGGCCACGCTGTGCTGGCAGGGGCAGAAGAGGACGAGCAGGGCCAGCTCCGAGCAGATGAGGCACTCGCTGGGCCCCGGGGCCGTGGGCAGCACCAGGTTGGTCATGGTGTTGGGCGTGGTGTGGACCCGGCGCAGGCAGGCGCTGCTCAGGCCCTGACCGCACGTGATGGCCTGCAGGCGCTGCAACCTGCACACCGGGGAACACGCACACAGAGACACACATTACACATGAGGAGACACACACACACACACACAGCCACGTTACACATGATGAGACACACGCACACACAAAGCCACGTTACACATGAGGAGACACACGCACACACATAGCCACGTTACACATGAGGAGACACACGCACACACAAAGCCACGTTACACATGATGAGACACACACACACACACACAAAGCCACGTTACACATGAGACACACGCACACACAAAGCCACGTTACACATGAGG